>NW_027494420.1:0-268668 GCF_021521415.1 Bidens hawaiensis | reverse complement strand
CACGCGTTGCGAAAATGGTTAGGATCACCACAATGGTAGCAAGCTCGCACTTGGTTCAATGGTTGGGCATAAGACACAGGGCGGGGGTTTGGTTGAGCCAATCATGGAGGAGCAATGACAGAGGTCTCTCGGCAAGTGGCACTAAGGTGCCCAAAACGGTTGCAACGAATGCATTGCCGACAAACAGAAAAGGCAGGAAGGTATCATTGACAGGCGTTGCACAATGGATGGGGTCCATTGTACGGTTTCCGAAGGTTGTGCAAGGTTGGGTTGGGGTTGAGGTGTGGTTTGTAGTTCTTGAGCTTCTTCCTATGGTGGTGTGAGGAGTAATTAGGCTTGGACGACTCGGTTTTCGATTCTTTGGACTCGGTAGAGGGTTTATCAACAGGTTTTTTCAATCCCTTTAATGTCAAAGTCCCGGCTTTAACATGATTATCAGTTAAAGTTGCAGCAAGGTTAATCGGGTCTCCTAGTTCTTTGGGAGCACTACTCAAAACACTATCTTGAATTTGTCTCGGTAGACCCCGAATGTACTTATTGATGGCACGCGAGGTCGGGGGTAACAAGGTGAGGTACCAGCAAACTGAGTTCATTAAAACGAGAAGTGTAAGCAACGTGCTCAACACTCTCTTGTTTGAGGTTCCAAAACTCAGCTTCCAAGTTCATAAGCTCACTTGGAGGGCAGAACTGCTTGGTCATAAGTTCTTTTAGTTCATCCCATGGAATAGCCATGGAAGCTTCGGCACCACGGGTTGTCTTTTTCTTCACCCACCAGGTAAGTGCCCTATGAAGACACTTGTAGCAAAACGGGTTCGTCTGTCATCGGGATACTCAATGTGGAGGAATTTGCTCTCCATTTGTCCGTACCACTGAAGTAGGGCTGTGGGACCTTGGGTACCGTCAAACTCTGGAGGTTTGGTACTGGTAAAAGTCTTAAACGAACAGTGAGATGGTTTAGGCTCGCTTGAAGCAGAGGTGTTATTAGCAGAAAAATTATGGTGGATTTGGGTCATCATATCGGGAATGACCGCGGCTAGTTGTTTGGTGATTTGAGCAGTCAACTTGCGGCTAGAGGAACGGCACTTGTTGAAATGGAGAGACATTCTGCGAACAATGGTGACGAAAATCGTGAGACTCGGAATGGGGTGTGGTTTAAAAAAAATCCTTGTTAAAGTTTCCTTTGAAAGAAATAGTTAAATAAATATAAATAAATAAAAATCATAACAATGGTAATAAATCTTTTGTGAAACTTTAGAGTTTTCATGAACCACCATGGACTCTTATTTTCCAATCATCAAAGAAACTCAAAATCAAATCGAACCGAAGGCTGGGTATTCATGCACAGACTTCCAGTTAAAACACATTGTAAAACATAGAGGGTTGGAGTCACACGTCGCATGAACCCCCATGACTTGCGTGACTTCCTTAGGAGTGCAACCACATTCTTTTCACAAAGAGAATATGGTTACGTTTGAAAACTAAAAGTTGTGATTCATATGGCATTTAAAGTGGTATGCTTTGGCTTAATAGAGTTCATGCCTTTTCCTAACTCTCCAGGTAAGCAACCGGGGTCCCGCGTCTTATTGGGATTTATGTGCATTGTTTATCCTTAGGTTTTAATAACCTTGGTGTCAAGAGTTTCGGAAAACAAGCACGCCCCCTTACAGTTACTACATACCCGCCATAAAGAACCATCTTTAAGAAGAATAAATATCGAAACACCACAATGAAAATCAATAATTGAAAATGTTGGAAAAATCTTTGTTTTTAGGCATAAGCCTTGGACTTGTGTGTGCTTGTGTAATTGAAGTAATTGAATCATCAGTATAATAGTAACAACTAAGTGCTTTGAACAATCACATAAGGCCCAAATAATTTCTAATTATGCAACCTAAGCAATTAAGCAAATAAACTATAACTAACTAGAACACTACGTCTAATGTTCTATCTTATAGTCACGGCTCTGATACCAATCTGTAACACCCCGGCTAAAGCGGAATACTCCCGAGTGTGACGTACAGATTATCCAAAACACATGTGACACTATTAAGTGACAATGTTATCATTATTTCATTAATGATTCAAATAACAAGTACTTTTGCAAATAAGAAAAATTACAAGGAAATAAACAAGTCAAACACTTTATTGTTGATAATCCTATGTCTAGTGTCTTCTCTTGTTTCAACCTCTAATGAGCGTACCTATAACATATGTATAAAATAATGTCAACTAACTTAATAGTTGGTGAGTTCCCACAGTTTTTATATAATACATAGAAATCATACAATTCCATGAAAACTCGTGAAAAGCAAATAAGGTCCTTTCCAGTTGGGATTGTGCACCAACGTACTCGAATAATGAGGCCCTTTTCCACTCATAACACAAGGTATTGAGCGCAAAGGGGGAAGTATGATCATACTATATTGAAGTAATCCATGAGCAAGTAATATTGAGCAAATAACAAGTAAGCACACAAGTCCATGTCATGAATTTTAGTTTGTAAGCAAAATCTTAAGCAATTGGGATTTTTGTAGGATAAACATGCTACCCCCAAAAAAAATAAAAGAGTAAAAAGGGGGGTGTGATAAACTAACCTTTGAAATAGGAATGACGACTTGGAAACGAAACGGAAAGCGCGTTATATGAAATCGAACGATCGAATCTCACAAGCTAAAATAATAAGAAAACGAGAAATACTAATTAATTTAATGAAAATAACATGTCGGTTTTAAGGTTCATGTATTATTATTTGTATATATACTTTTACCCTTTTAAAGTATATTAATATTAAAGTTTAACGGATTCTAAAGATATATTATTACAATATTATTTATGAGTTTTATATTAAATTTGTATATAATAATGTTACGGGATCCTAGCGTTAGCGGTGTATTTTATTTTAGTATAATTGTTGTCTTTTCAGAATTTATAACGTTTACGACGATAATATAGGTATATATATACATATTTATATATTTGTTTTACGAGTTTTAATGAACGGTTCGGGTTTGTAAAAGTTTAGTTTTTGGTTGAAAAGGTTGAAACAATCTAAAACAAATATAAAATAAATTAAAATGATTTTTATTTATTTTATAATGATTTATAACACATATATAATTTATTATAATTTAAAAACATAGTTTAGAAAAATATAAAAGGATGTGCAGTGACCCGGGTTCGAACCCGGGTCTCCATGACCAAAACAACAATACATAACCACTAGACCAAACCATTTTTGTGCTATATTACAGAAACAAAAAATATAAATATTTAACTCCAGGTTAATCATCTTCCTTAACAAACGCTAGATTCAATTATCTTAAATCGTTCCATGTTTGCCCGATCTATGTTAGGGGTTTTGTTATACGCTTGAAACTAATACGAATTCATATCTTACTTTGATGAACAAATCGGAAAAGTAACTTTGATGAACAAATCGGGGTTACAGAGAGTGCTAGAGAGGGCATTGAAGATTGGTGAGAGTTTATATGTTGATTTGGGTCCTATTTATAGCCTCAATTGCCTCGATTAATGTTTAATTCGAGTTAATGACGTTTTTATTATAATTCGATCGGTTGGTTGATTAATGCGAGTTAATTGATGTTTAAATGAAGGAATTAATCATATAATAAAGCTTATAATTAGTGGAGAAGTCGTTTGGTGGGATTAACATATCAAAATGGAGGTTAAATGGTGGTTTTAGTGGTCGCCGGAATGGGGCCTTGCCAGAAAAAACGTGGGGATGAAGGGGGGAAGGGGCTGGAATTTTATTTTATTATTATTTTGAATGAAATTTACACTTTAAGCCCCTGAACTATCAAAACTTATATGTTTTTTTTAAAACTTTATTTATCCTTTGAACATTGAACTTTATCTTTGAATTGTTTGCGATTTATACCTGAATACTTTGAACTTGATTATTTTGTAAACTTTTAAGGCTCGGAAATTCGTTAATTTAAACAATACGAATAGAAAGTTAACATAAAAGAACTTTAAATCCTTGAATATGATATAAATTGATAACTTTGAAAACAAGTACATTGAAATGACAAAACGGGTCGGTTCAACAAAAACAAATACAAATACAAATACGAAAAATTGACAAATGTCACAAAATAGAACACCAAATCGAGCAACTATTATTTAAGTAAAGTATACAATAACATTTGTGGTTTAAGACTCAAGTATAAAGCATTTAGTTTGAATACGTATGAAATGTCACCCCCAAAACAAAAGATGGAGAATTGGGGTATGAAAGTACTCGCGTTCAAGTAATAAACTAGAAAGATGATGTTTTGGAGATTTGCTGGAACAACGGGTTTAACGAACACTTCCTAAAAGGAAAGAAGTCTCGGATTTATAAAGGTTGTCTTGAAAGTCTTTAAATAAATAAATGTTGAGAAATTTAAACAATTAAAGTTCAAGGTTTTAAATGTAACTATTTAAGAACTTATAATAATAACACTTTAAAAATGTAAGTTTGCTCAAAACCGGATTAAAGTATCTAACCTTAATATATACTCAACCTATGTTAAGTAATAAGTTGGGTAAAATGCAAGAATGCAAGTCCCTTTGGAATAAAGATACTAAAACGGGTTTTTAACGAGTGTTCGGGTTGTTGGTTCGAGTCTTGACAATTGGTCAAACCCAAAGTCAACTCTCCGAAATATTAAATGTTATGAGATAACTCATAAAATTCAATAATGCTTAACCAAGTATGTAGATCTATTGTTTTAGAACTAACAACGTACGTTAAGCGAGTGTTTGGTTTTGTCGGTCCAAACTTTGTTATGAGATCAAGTTGGATCCAACATTTCCAACTACTTAAGAAAATAATTAAAATCAGTTTGTAAACTATTTTTAAATAAATATACAAGTCTTGATATCTAAAAACACACTTGTGTGTCTTAAGCGAGTAAAAATCGGTTTAGTTCTGTTTCCATCTCACAATAAGTTCATAGTTGGTTTCCACATGCCCAAATATCAAAGAACTTGTATAAAAATGTACAAAGGAAAATACTTAAGTTTTACAACCAAAAAGTTAACAATAAAGTCTTTAAACAAAAGTTCGGTTTACGGTTCGGATCTTGGTTCGGGTTAAGACCGAGGTAAGATTCTACAAACCCATAACCATAGAACTCATAAAATAATTTTAGAAACTTATATCTAACATTAAACATGTTTAAACAATTATTTAACAAAAACTAGTAAACAAAGTTCAATTTACGGTTTGGAGCTAGTTACGGTTAAACCGTGGTTAGACTCTTCAAATCCATAACCATAGAACTTGTCCTCCATGAAGCATTGGCTTACAAGGTCCGAAACCTCACCGATCGAAACCAGAGAAGTAACTACCAAAGGTAAAAAGGGGTGTGTATTATATATATGTTGTGGCACCATATTCAAGTATTAATAAGACTACATAAGCTCATTAGAATGAAGGATTAAACTCAGTTTGACTTTTGGAAGTCAAACCTTCAAGAACACTAAGAAAATGACCTTAAGATCTTTGAAGTTTGAGAGAGAATTTGGGGATGTAGCAGGGTAAAATTAAGGTATATGATGGTATTTATATAGGGTAATGTTGGTGGTTAAATATGGGTGTAATTTACAAGAGTTTGCATGAAAAATGGATCAAGATAAGACACAAGACAACAAAATTCGTCCAAAAATGTGCAGACCCCTCTAGGAACCGCGCGACCTCACCTCTCTGACCTGGCCGCGCGGAGCGGCGTTTCCACGGTGGGGTGGGTTGGCCCAGCTCGTCTTGTGTGGTTCGTTACGCGTCCTGGAAGTTCGTTTTTGATGTAATTTGATCGTTTAAAGGCATTTTCGAATCCGAAAAAGGGGTTTTTCAAATTGAACCAACAAGAATGATTTAGTAACATAAAAATACAATAGTTTATATGTCATAAGCTTCGGTTAAAAAAATGGGTCGGTTTACATAATAAAAGGTTACAAAACGAATACAAATCGAGACCCGAATTTGACGAATGTCACAGTATCCCCTACTTTAGGGAATTCCGTCCCGAAATTAAGATGAATATGATGATGCGAACAAGTGTGGATACTTCTTTTTCATTGCGTCTTCTCGTTCCGAAGTGAATTCTGCGCCACGCCGTGATTTCCATCGAACTTTGACTAACCGTATACGACTACGCTTGGTTTTCTTCTCGTTGAGATCCATGATCTCAACAGGTCGTTTAACCATGATCATCGACTCATTGACATGTACTTTGTCGAGAGGTATATGTAGACTGCCATCGGCTAAGCACTTTTTAAGATTCGACACATGAAATGTCGGATGAACACTGGCAAGTTCTTGCGGTAGTTCGAGTCGATAAGCTATCTTCCCAACACGCTCAAGGATTTTGAAAGGACCAACAAAACGAGGAGCTAGCTTACCCTTCTTTCCGAAACGGACTACCCACTTCCAAGGAGATACTTTTAGAAGGACAATGTCGTCAACATTAAATTCGATTGGTTTTCGCCGTTTTTCGGCGTAACTCTTTTGACGACTTCTAGTGGCTAGGAGGTTCTTACGGATTTGATCGATAACGTCGATGGCTTCTTGGACCATTTCGGGTCCCGTGATTTGAGCTTCACCGATTTCGTTCCAACTAATCGGGGAATGACATTTACGACCGTAAAGAGCTTGAAAAGGAGCCATATCAATGCTAGAATGATAGCTATTGTTATATGAAAATTTGATGAATGGAACGTGAGAATCCCAATTTCCACCGAAATCAAGAACACACGCTCGTAGCATAGAATCGTACGTTCAGATTGACCGTCCGTTTGAGGATGATAAGCGGTGCTAAGATCGAGAGGTGTTCCCAAGGCTGTAGGTCCCCCCCCCCCCCCCGTGGGCGTTGCCGATCGATACAAGATCCGCACGAGGTCTAGGAGTGCGGAATCCTCCTAGACTCGTTTATTGGTGTAGAAGACGAAGAACACGATTACACACAAACACATACACGAGCAAACACACGAACGGGATAATCAAATCTGCAGATTCTTTTATAATAATCAAACACGTGTTACAAATCGAACACAAACAAAAACACAGCCGACCCGAGGTGAGCTCTACCTCGGGTCGTCCCGCACGACTCTCAGTGTCTCTCGACTCACACACGTCTGTATACGATTACCTTCAAAACTCTAAGCAAGCCTTGACCTAGCGTATAAATACACGACAACTTTGCCTGATATGTTCAGGCGTATCAGGCGAAGTTGTTGCTAACTTCGCTTGACTAACAAGTTCGCCAGATAAGCGAACTTGTCAGTAACTTCGCTTAAACATAAACAAAACACAATTAACATTGCAGACTGGATTACAGACACTAGACTATGAACTACTGACATTATGCACCAACAGACTCCCCCTTGGCAGTAGCTTCATATCTTTATCTTTAAGCACTTGTCTTGTAATCTTCATGCATGCACTCCCTCTCTTACACAGACCGTGACTACTCGCTGATATTTCCTCGCTTCGCCTTTCCAAGTAGGAATATAGAATATCTTCTTCTCGTTTAACACCTGTAGATCAGCTTTAGATAAATTAACAAGATGCATCGGATCATACACTCTTAGCACTTCTTGTTCGTCTTCGTCTTCCATCACGGCTTCAGCAGCCTGGCAATCCACATACCACCATTTCAGATCTTTCTGCACATCTTGAGGCATAGTCTTCATTGGAACCTCTTTCAAACACCGAATCGGCTTATATTTCATCACCATCCAAGGTTTGCCATCTGCTCTCATTCCTCTTTCAGTATCTTCAACTAATTTCCCTTTCTGTGGTTTTAACAACTCAAACTTTTTCTCTTTAATACTTTCTTACCATACTATCTTCCCAATAACTCTGGCCATATTATCATCACTTCTATTAATCAACCCCAGTCTGGCCAAATCCTTTACCTCACACTCAGGTAAGGTATTTAGAGATCTCAACGTCCTCTTAAAGTATTGGATCCCATCATATCTTTTCACCACGAACACTTTTAGCTGTTCATCATATAACCAACAGATAATGCCTTTCTTTGACTCAGCGTACCCTTTAATATTATAACTTTTCTTGAACATTGTAGGTACCACTGGCTTCTTCGTTTTGATAAACCAATGAGCATAGCCTTCCTTCCATCTAGGCTGCTTCTCCCATTCTGTATCATCAACCACTGTATCTTCACATAAATTCGACTTCTCAACGGTTGGAAGCTCGTGTTCAACATTCTCCTCTACAATTTCACCTTCTTCAACATCATCTTCTATCACTATCTGTGCACCAATCTTCTCAATTTCTTCTAATGGCAGCACATCATCATCACACACATCATCAACATCTAACATATCATCATCCAACTCCTTCAAGGCATCTCCCATCATCTCCCATCTCCTCGTCATCTACCATCACCACCTCATCACCACCAGAACCGCCAGCTGCACCTGCAGACTCCCCCTGAGCTGTGGTTGTCCCAAGAGCTTGAGTAGTTCTTGGCAACTCACCACCTGCACCTTTCGATGCATTGGGATCATCTTCTCTGTCATTCTTCTTCTTTGTCCTGAGCTCGTTGCCTTTACAGCTCGTCTCCCCCTGAGATGCCAAGAACTCCTTCATAGCATCTATAATTTTTCCATGTTCAACCAGGAGGGACGACTGTAGTTGATTTTCTGCTACTAGGCGCTGAATAGCCTGGGTCTGGATAAGATATATCCTAGATTGCTCTGCCACGACCCGCTCTAGTGCAGCTATTCTTTCCGAGTCTGATAGGGTTGCATCGAAATCGAACCTCATGTGAGATATGTCTTGAGTATACTGAGGAGGGATTTCGAATGAAACCGGGACATCAGAAGTAGTTGTGGACGTAACCGCAGGTGGTATCGTGACCGACAACCCTGCAGTGTGAACCACTGTCGACTCAATAACCTGTGCAACAACCTCCGACGGAGTAAGCGTTGGAGGCGGCAACGATACAATATCTGGAGTCGTCAGCTGGAGTGTGATGGATGGGAGGCCAACAGATGATGATGTAGCCAACATGGGAACGTCCATGGCGCTTGGCCTTGTGACCTGTAATGGTGTAGGGACAATTGACATACCGGACAGTGCGGGCGGAGCGAAACGTATGACTCTAGAGCTCTCACCAGCTCCCCTACCTGCACCTGTCCTGTCCCTTCTTGAACGTCTAATCAACTTATGAATGTCTTCTTCTTCTTCTGACTCACTGTTGTAATCTGTCCTCTTTCTCTTCCCATACGTCCTCTCTTGAGTCACCATCATACGTCTTGCCTCATCCATTACATCATCAAAATCTGAGTCATCCACCGTCGTAGCTGCTCTAGTAACATTTACTCCTGTACTCTGTGGAACCGAGACCTGTATATTTTCTTGAAGATCAACTCGGTCCATGTCAAAAAATCCTTGGCCGCCAAAAGCAGCGTCAAGGTTTACCTCTTCTTCAGCTGTCACAACAGGCGCAACAGGTACATCTTGAGGTGCTCCCGCCTGTTGTGTTTGAGGATCTCTAAACTCGTCCCCATTAGCAGGAACATACTCCGGGTTGATTAAATACCCAAACAGTGGAGTATGCCTAGGACGCAGTTCAGGCTTGCTTCTAGCACTCGAAGTTCTACATTGAGCAAAGATACGCTTGTTCACACTCTCCACGTATCTGATAGGGCGACGTTGAGGCAACGTGGGTGCAACATGATTCAAGATCATTTGGAGAAATCTTGGATACATGATGAATCTCTCACGCCCCATCGCCCTTCGCTGTCGATCAATCTCATAGAAGACCATCTGACTCAAGCTGTAACGCTTGTTATAAGTCAGAGCAGTCATCGCCGACTGCAAGGTCGCGCCCATCCCGTCAGTGCCCGCCTTCCTCCCTGAAATGCAGACAATCATTACGTGCATGAGGAAGCGCCACTGATCGAGCAATAAACCTTTCCTTCTTTATGTATCCCCCAAGGGACCAGAATATCCCATTCGTAGAAATGCTCCATCACGGAATGGAGCAACAAACTCTGTCGGATCGTCCCTCGTCTCCTCTCCGAATTGCAAAGCCACCCGGATTTGTTCAGACGAGAACTGAACATCCTGACCATTTACTGTTGCACGCATCACCGGGGGGTCGACGCGGCAGTCATATTCCACCGTCTACCAGAAATCCTCAATGTTGGGCAAGGAAATCGGCAGAGTTGTCGTAATGGCGTGGAATATCCGCGAGCGTAGTAGGAATGTGATGATTTCGCGGAAATCATCTACTCCACTCGCGTCCGGGTCAAGTGTGATATACATGTTATGACCCGGAAAGAATTGTCTCTCATTATCTCCTCCATCATCTCCTCCAGCACCTTCAGCACCTGCTACTGCAGCCATATCTGCAACAAACAGATCAAGTTAGATGACCGTCAAGGCAAACCACAAGTTCGCTTGTTACCATGAGCGAAGTTGTGATTATTCTGTATAGGCGAAGTTAAAGGTGGGGCGAAGATGGTAAACAACTTCGCTTCAACTGTAACTTCGTCTATTAACTTTTAAGTAAAAGGTCCAGGCGAAGTTAATGATAACTTCGCCTAACCACAACATCGCCTCATATACTGTTGCATAATTCATTATCAGGCGAAGTTAAACCTTAGGCGAAGTTACGGATAACTTCGCTTAACCTATAAGTTCGCCTGAATATGAATCGGCGACAGTAAGCAGATTCAAACTCGGAAATCTGATGTTTCATGGTTAGTTTGACGATTGAGGGGTTCGAAACATATGATTTTAAGGTTATTTAGACGATCAAACTGATTAGAACCACGTAAAACAATTTTTGAAAAATCCGATTGAACGGTCCGACGGTCCGAGGTCCATAACCGGGTCGAAACGACCACTGATTAACATCGGAGAACAAGGATTATACGATATAATGACAACACACACCTTGAAATCGAAACGGAAACTGGAAAAATAAGCACAAGGATCGAAAAAAAAATAATAAGTTCGCTGGAAAACGGACAAGTTCGCTGGATTAATCGAGAGAATAAGTTCGCCGAATTTCAGAAAATAATGAACTGTTTGACCTTAAGTATTCTTTATATAGGGGCGGAGTTACACAGGCGAAATTGTGGATAACTTCGCCTAGGGCGAAGTTATTCACAAGTTCGCCGATTTTACAAAATAAACCCCTATAGTTTGAACATTTTGCAATTAAGTTTTAAAAACTTCCCTTTAAGAATTAAATGACACGATCAAGTCCAAGTAACCAGTTATAAAATCATAAACTACCTAAGTACGAAAAACTTTTAAAAATTAAAGTACAAGGGATCAAATTTCAGTCTCGACAGGGACTACTACGTTTTAGAAAAGATCCGAACAGGAATCATACTAACTACGTGACTGTCACATAGATCCGTGTTTAGCTGTATTATGACATAAAGAAACAGGTTGTAAGCAGGTAAATAACTTAAGATGGTTTTCATCGTTTCTGTGATACGAGTTAAGTTCAATTAAGCTCAAAAATTAAGTGGGCAACAACTCAGAGATTTGATGCCTCCTATCTATTCTCAAAGCGTATTTGGCTTTCCCCAAGTCACCCCGAATTGACTTCAACCCATAGTGTCTGATTAAGTTTGTAAGTACTCTTCATCTGCTTCCCGTTCTCTTTCTTACTCCATGATTGAGAAGTCTTGACATTGTTAGCTCTAGAATGTTTCAATAACTCATAAGGTTTTTATTTTTTTTATTTTTTTTTTATTTTTTTATTTTACGATAAACATTTACATAGACTTCAGAGTAGTAAACAACTGCAAGTCCCGAATCTGGATCACTGCAGTTTCTTCACACACTATCTTTATGGGAATCAGAACACTTACGGGCTCGTGTATGACTGGGTAATCGCTTTTCTGCCTATCATTCGGAAAGATATATATGAAGACATGCAAAACTCTTAAGGAGTTTCCACGTAAAATCGAGTAGATTTAGTTTGTATCACATCTACTTTTACGCACCATAAAAAGCTACCATGACATACAATGACTGTTCTAAAGCCTTTTAAGCCTAATAACTTCACTAGTTAAGCACACAGAATCAGTAAATCTATCATTTTCCAAGGTTGGATCAATTTTCTGTTAAAACATAGTAACAGAACTTCTTACGAAGTAGTAGACTTGAAAAATAATTTCATTTCCCTAAAAAAATTTTTTAACTTCAATCGCCCCGATCAGTTCAAAGTCTTCAGGTAAACGGTTATCCTGCGAATCCAATGGATTAGCTGGACCGACCACATACAAGTATGTGTCCTTCTAACTAAGTATGATCGACTAATTTTCAGCGAAAGAATAAAAAGACATCATAATCGCCCCGGTCACTTTCAGTCATCTGGTTAATGGCAACCCTCATACTCTACAAGTAGAAAATGAGGACCAAACATATCCGAGGATATGTCCTTCAAACTTAGGTAACCGACATAATTTTAAGCGATAGTGACATTTTTACGAATGGGATAATTTCCCGAACATATTTGACGAAAACCTTCAGTTCAATTTGACTTTCTTCAGTTGCATTCACGGGACCGAAAAGATCCATGTGAAGCAATTCTAGAGTACTGACAATAGAATTGACCTTCTTGGTGTGATGGGATTTCTTGTGCTGCTTTCCCTTCTTGCACGCTAGACATTTGTCTTCAAAGTTGAAACTTTTCAAGGGAACGCCCAGCACAAGTCCATTCTTGACAATGTGGTTCATCTTCCGAAGATGAATGTGCCCCATTCTCCTATGCCACAATTCGGACTCCGATTCGCTCGCTTTTGTCATAAGGCATGATTCTTCCGTGGCCATTTCAGTCGACCTCATATCTATAATATACGTATTCCTCTCACGTGGAGCCTTCATCACAATCCACTCCTCTGGTATCTGAAAACCAGGATGCAACACAATCGCCTCATTTTTTGTAAAATGTACGGTGTACTCCTTATCACAGATCTGCGACACACTCAGCAGATTGTGCTTCAATTCTTCGACAAAGTTTACTTTCTCTAGAGTCATCTTTCCATTAGACACCGTTCCCATTCCTGTAATCTTACCTCCACTTTCTCCAGCAAAGCTCACTCTCCCTCCTTGAACAGGTTTCAAATCGTGTAACAAGATTTTGTTACCCGTCATGTGCCGGGAACAGCCGCTATCCACAACCCAAAGATTATTGGCAGCCCTGTTAAATTGTTCCTGCAAGATTAAAGCAAAAGATTAGAATCTAGGGACCCAAGACCAATTGGTCTTGGATCTATACATCCTGAACTTTGGCTTTCCAAAGTTAGCCTCTGTATAATTCCTGTAAGTCCTATTAGTATACCTCCTTGTAGATTGATTGTGAGGCCTTCCAAACCTTTGTGAATTGAAAGAATTATAACTTACTGTTTGGTTATCAGCAGTGTGAAACTGAGATTGGTTTCTTTGAAAACCTGAATTAGTCTGATTTCTGAATTTTGAATGGTTTTCACTTTTACCAGTATTATAATTACCATTAGGCTTAGTCTCAGTTTTGGTATGCCTCACACCTTTGAATCGCTGCTTCAGAGGGCAATCTGCAACTAGGTGCCCTAATTGATTACACCTAAAACAACACCTATGCTCAACTTTCTTTTCAACAATTGTTTTGGATGTCGAGGCTGTACTACCGCCCGTTCGTCTCACATATGGTGGGACATAAGGGTTTAGCGGAGAACTCTTTTTAGTTGTTTTATCTTTCTCTCCACTATTTGGTAATACAACCTCCTCCTTTGTCTTACCCGACTCGAATGACTTATCCGAATCTGATGAGACCGGACTCGGAACAGAAATTTTAACACTTGACACAGGCGGACTTGTTTCGCCTCTACTAACATCTGGTTCTTTACTAGTTACCTTAATTGGAACTGTCTGAACAACCTCAAAGTCAACAGATTTCTGATTACTAGGATTAAAAGTGTAATTGTGATTATAAGGTGGTGGAACCTCATGATAACCAATTCCTCTCCTCTTAACTGAGGAACCTTGATCACTAACAAGGTGATCAAGAATAGCAGAGGAATTTCTGAACTGCTCAAGTTTTCTATTCAGTTCCACCACTTTCACCTGGTGATCAGCAATCTGTTTTTCTCTTTCAGCTATTAGTTTGGTTTTTTCTTCCAAAACTTCATAGCTTAGATCAATCACTTGAATTTTTTCAGCAAGTTTTGCTTTAAGACTTTTAATATCTTTTTCACAAGCTTTTATTTTAACTTTATAGCTATTTTCTCTTGCTTTTGTAAAATGATGATCTTCTTTTAGAGTTTTAAACTCAGCATCCAAACTAACATACTGATCAGTTATAGTTGCTAATTGCTCAGACAAGTTTTCACATTTAGAACAAGTAGGTTTAGAACATACCTCGGAGAGCTGGTCTTTAGCATCAGCCATGAAAGCTTTTTCTTCTCCAGTAGCTTTCTCACTTTCTTCATTTTCCACATTCGCCAAATTTGCCTGTTCAAAGATTTCTTCAGAATGCAGGTTCCAGTTATATTCACCATCTTCTCTGGAAATCATGGCACTATAATCTTTTACTACCCCCATTATGCTGTGTAGACTTGCCTTGACCACGTTTTACACGCTCAATTCTGCACTCCTTAGCAAAGTGGCCGTTTTGCTGACAGTTGTAGCATCTTACCTTCGTCTTGTCAAACCCTGGCCTTCCACCGACAAACTTTCTTCCGGTCTTTTTCATAAACCGTTTCACTCTTCTCACGATCATAGCCATCTGCCATTGCAGATCCATTTCTTCCAGATCATCAGCATCAATCTGGTCATAGCCTTCATCCAACATAGCTGGATCAACAATCTTCCCCTGAATGTAGTTCTCATAGGAAGCAATAAAAGAAGCATAGAGAGCAAACTGCTCTTCAGCAGATTTGACACTCATAGGCATCTTAGAGTAGTTGTTGCTAGGAATACTTGGAGAGCAACTACTCTTGCTTGCTTGCGGTTTAGATGCATTAGATCCACCTGCTACAAAGCAAACATCACCATTCGTGTTGACTGACACATGCCCCTCATGTGATGAGTTGGCGCCCGACTCTCCCTTCGAGTAGTAGGCAGCTGATTCAGTCTTCGAACCTGAACTAGAGTTGACTTTAGCACCATACATACCTGGATCTTGAACCTGATCCGTAGGTGTCTCCTTTCTAACCATGTTAAGCTCAAAGGTTCGGAGCTTGTTAACTGCTGTCTCAAGGTCATAGTCAGCAAAGTCTTTATATTCTCTCATCAACACAGTATACATCTCCCATTTTGGTGGGAGAACATCAACACCGTATACATCTCCCATCATCTCCCATCTCCTCGTCATCTACCATCACCACCTCATCACCACCAGAACCGCCAGCTGCACCTGCAGACTCCCCCTGAGCTGTGGTTGTCCCAAGAGCTTGAGTAGTTCTTGGCAACTCACCACCTGCACCTTTCGATGCATTGGGATCATCTTCTCTGTCATTCTTCTTCTTTGTCCTGAGCTCGTTGCCTTTACAGCTCGTCTCCCCCTGAGATGCCAAGAACTCCTTCATAGCATCTATAATTTTTCCATGTTCAACCAGGAGGGACGACTGTAGTTGATTTTCTGCTACTAGGCGCTGAATAGCCTAGGTCTGGATAAGATATATCCTAGATTGCTCTGCCACGACCCGCTCTAGTGCAGCTATTCTTTCCGAGTCTGATAGGGTTGCATCGAAATCGAACCTCATGTGAGATATGTCTTGAGTATACTGAGGAGGGATTTCGAATGAAACCGGGACATCAGAAGTAGCTGTGGACGTAACCGCAGGTGGTATCGTGACCGACAACCCTGCAGTGTGAACCACTGTCGACTCAATAACCTGTGCAACAACCTCCGACGGAGTAAGCGTTGGAGGCGGCAACGATACAATATCTGGAGTCGTCAGCTGGAGTGTGATGGATGGGAGGCCAACAGATGATGATGTAGCCACCATGGGAACGTCCGTGGCGCTTGGCCTTGTGACCTGTAATGGTGTAGGGACAATTGACATACCGGACAGTGCGGGCGGAGCGAAACGTATGACTCTAGAGCTCTCACCAGCTCCCCTACCTGCACCTGTCCTGTCCCTTCTTGAACGTCTGATCAACTTATGAATGTCTTCTTTTTCTTCTGACTCACTGTTGTAATCTGTCCTCTTTCTCTTCCCATACGTCCTCTCTTGAGTCACCATCATACGTCTTGCCTCATCCATTACATCATCAAAATCTGAGTCATCCACCGTCGTAGCTGCTCTAGTAACATTTACTCCCGTACTCTGTGGAACCGAGACCTGTATATTTTCTTGAAGATCAACTCGGTCCATGTCAAAAAATCCTTGGCCGCCAAAAGCAGCGTCAAGGTCTACCACTTCTTCAGCTGTCACAACAGGCGCAGCAGGTACATCTTGAGGTGCTCCCGCCTGTTGTGTTTGAGGATCTCTAAACTCGTCCCCATTAGCAGGAACATACTCCGGGTTGATTAAATACCCAAACAGTGGAGTATGCCTAGGACGCAGTTCAGGCTTGCTTCTAGCACTCGAAGTTCTACATTGAGCAAAGATACGCTTGTTCACACTCTCCACGTATCCGATAGGGCGACGTTGAGGCAACGTGGGAGCAACATGATTCAAGATCATTTGGAGAAATCTTGGATACATGATGAATCTCTCACGCCCCATCGCCCTTCGCTGTCGATCAATCTCATAGAAGACCATCTGACTCAAGCTGTAACGCTTGTTATAAGTCAGAGCAGTCAGAGCCGACCGCAAGGTCGCGCCCATCCCGTCAGTGCCCGCTTTCCTCCCTGACATGCAGACAATCATTACGTGCATGAGGAAGCGCCACTGATCGAGCAAGAATCCTTTCCTTCTTTGTGTATCCCCCAAGGGACCAGAATATCCCATTCGTAGAAATGCTCCATCACGGAACGGAGCAACAAACTCTGTCGGGTCGTCCCTCGTCTCCTCTAGAGTACTGACGAAAGGTAAACCGTGTCGGCACATAATTTCCCGAACATAGATTTGAGCAAGCTGCTCGACAGAATAATTTTCGTGGATCGGAATGAAATGAGCAGATTTGGTTAAACGATCGATGATCACTTAAATGCTATCGTTGCCATTTTGGGTGTTGGGTAATTTGGTGATAAAGTCCATAGCAATGTCTTTCCATTTCTAAAAAGGAACCGGTGGTTGCTCGAGTAGACCAAAAGGTCGTTGATGTTCGGCTTTGACTTTTGAGCAAGTAAGACATTTGGATACAAACAACACTACGTCATTTTTTATACCCGGCCACCGAAAGGTAGCACGAAGATCGAAATACATATTATCAGCACCGGGATGTACGGAATAACTCGAATTGTGAGCTTCATCTAGTATACAAGTACGAAGGTTATCGCGATCGGGAACCCACAAACGATTCATAAAGTACAACAGACCATCGGATTTGGTTTCGAGTTGAAGTTCGGCTCCACACGACATTTTGTCGTACATGTTACCTTCTTCAACGGAGGTACGTTGAGCTTGAAAGATACGAATTTGAAGATCGGTTTCAACAACAACGCTTAAAAGCAGAACGGATTTAACATTAACCTTTCGACTTAGGGCATCAGCGACAACATTCACTTTACTGGGATGGTAGAGAATCTCGCAATCGTAATCACTAAGTAATTCAGCCTATCGTCGTTGTCTCATGTTAAGATCTTTTTGGTCAAAAATATGTTGAAGACTTTTATGATCGGTAAAAACCACACATATTGTACCATAAAGGTAATGTATCCAGATTTTGAGAGCGAAAACGACGGAACCAAGTTCAAGATCATGAGTCATATAGTTCTTCTCATTGACCTTAAGTTGCCTTGATGCGTAAGCGATGACTTGACCTCATTTCATGAGAACACAACCAAGGCCTTGATGAGAGGCATCAAAAAATACAACGAAATCGTCGTTTCCATCGGGAAGAGTTAGAATGGGAGCATTGCAAAGCATGTCCTTGAGAGTTTGAAAAGCTTCCTCTTGCTTCGAACCCAAATCGAATGGTTTCCTTTACGAGTAAGGGAGGTAACAGGCAAGGAAATCTTAGAAAAGTTCCGAATGAAACGCCGATAATATCCAGCCAAACCGAGGAAGGATCGAATTTCAGTGGGAGTCGTTGGAGTTTTCCAATCCTTAACGGCCTCCATTTTAGCGGGATCTATATGAATACCTTTGTCTTTTACGATACGTCCTAAAAATTGAATTTACTCTAGCCAAAATTCACATTTGGAGAACTTGGCATAAATTCGTCCGTTTCTAAGGAGCTCGAGAATGGAACACAAATGATGTTCATGTTCGGCTTTGGATTTAGAAAGATAAGGATGTCATCAATAAAGACAATAACGAATTTATCAAGGAATGGTTTGCAAACGCGGTTCATGAGGTCCATAAATACCGCGGGTGCATTTGTTAACCCGAAGGGCGTAACCAAAAATTCGAAATGTCCATATCGAGTACGAAAAGCGGTTTTTGGAATGTTTTCTTCGCGAACACGCAATTATGATAACCCGATCGAAGATCGATTTCTTAGAAACAAGTTGCGCCTTGAAGTTGGTCGAATAGGTCGTCGATTCGTGGCAAGGGATAACGATTTTTGATAGTGAGTTTGTTAATCTCTCGGTAATCGATGCACATACGAAACGAACCATCCTTATTTTTCATGAATAGGATGGGAGCGCCCCAAGGTGAAGAGCTTGGACAAATGAAACCTTTACGAAAAGTTCTTTGAGTTGGTTCGATAATTCTTGCATTTCCGACGGGGCTAAATGATAAGGAGCCTTGGCCACGGGCATTATGTCGGGCACAAGATCGATTCGGAATTCAATTGGATGAACGGGTGGAAGACCGGTGACATCATTGGGAAAGACGTCGAGGAACTCACGAACAATATGAATATTTTGGATCTTCTTTTCCTTTTTGTCTTTTTTCACCGAGAGGGCTATGAGTGGAGCATACTTTTGGCATAAGTATTTTTGCGATTGGGAGCACGACATAAGATTAAGTCTTCTAGAAGTAGCGTTCCCAAAGACTTTATGAATTTTATCGTTGACGAGCGGAATGCAAATGAATTTATCGAAGCAAACAACTTCGGCACGGTGCAAAGATAACCAATCCATGCCTACTATGACATCGAAACTTCCCATTTGCATCGGGATGAGATCGATGGAGAATTTATGCTTGGAAATGATGAGAGAACAATCGCGGATGATGAAATTGATGGTAATAGAATTGCCATTGGCGACCTCAACAGAAAACGTTTGGGAAAAGTTGGTTCGAGGCATAGAAAGTTTCGATTCAAATTTCAAAGAAATAAAACTTCTATCGGCACCAGTATCAAATAAAATAGAAGCCAAATGATGGTTCACCAAAAACATACCGTTCACAACATCTTTTGCCACTTGAGCTTGATTAGCGTTCATCATAAAAGCACGCCCTTGATTGTCATGGTTGACTTGAGGTGCTTGCGGGGGATGAGGAGGTGGTGCTTGTATGGCTTGGATGGTTGGATGAGTGGTGCATTGAGTTGGGGAAGTTGGGGTTGAAAGGTTTGGACTTGGTAGGCTTGGGTTTGGTAGTAAGGTACGGTCATGGTTTGGGCTTGATTGGAATAAGCTAGGCGAGGGCAATTGTTGCGGAAATGGTTGGGATCGCCACAATTGAAGCAAGCTCGGGGTTGTTGGGCTTGATTTGGTGGGTAGGGAGCATATCGGTTTTTGGGAAGTTTGGGGAATGGTTCTTGGTTGGTTAGGTTGGGTTCGTTGGGCGGATCGGTAGGTGGTGTTGAGATGACCAAGTCGGTTATAAATGGTACAATGGCGACAAGGCATGTTTGGTGGGTGGTGAAGATGGCAATTATTGCATAGCGGGGAGGTACCAACATAGGGCTTTCAGGTTTGTGGAGGGGTTTGGGTTTGTTGTTGTGGTTGGGGTTGAATAACGTCATAGTTTCGGCAGTTGGTCTTGGATTTCTTCTTTTTGTTGTTGCTGTTGTGACGGGAAGAGTTGGAGTAGTTAATGGTTTGAGGTGCGGGTTCAACCTTGGCTTGAGGTGCGGGCTTGGGCTTGGCTTTCTCGTTTGGCTTCTTGAGGGTTAGGGTACCGGCCTTCACATGATTCCCCTATAGCGCACCTACTAGAGTGATGGCATACTCAAGATTCATGGGTTTGCTACTCATAACAGAGTCCCGGATTTGCATCGGTAAACCCCCAATGTATTTTTCAAGCTCACGCTCAACCGGGGTAACCAAATGAGGGATCAGAATGCTCAACTCATGGAAACGGAGTGAGTAGGAGGCGTTATCACCACTATCTTGCTTGAGGTTCCAAAATTCCTCCTCAAGCTTTTGAAGTTCGTGTTTGGGACAGAAGTTCTTCATCATAAGTGCCTTTAGGTCGGACCATGGAAGAGCCATAGCCGCTTCCGACCCTTGGAGGTGCACAACACTACCCCACCATGTTAGAGCGGTTTTTCTAAACATGCTTGAAGCGAAATTTTTCTTTTTCGCTTCTGGGCACTCGCTGCATCTAAACACATTCTCCATGGACTCGAACCATTGCAAAAAGGTAGTCGCACAGTTCGTACCCAAAAATTCATTTGGGTTGGCACTAGTAAATTGCTTGTATGGGTAGGATACGGGTTTGGGTTCAACGGGTGAAAAAAACAGGTGGAGGAGGTTGGGTAGCTTGGATTTGGGTTACAAGTTCGGAATCACAACGGCCATTTGCTTGACGATAAAAGCGGCCATATGTCGGTTGGAGTTCTTGCGCGGGTGATGGCTAACCGGAGGCATGCAAAAAGATTTTAAAGAAATGGAATAAGTTTGTGGTAAAAAGAAATGAATATGAGGGTCTAAAAAATAAAAAAGATGAAGTAAAATTTTTTTATTGTGAATCCTAGAGTTAGTGAGGAAAAGATGTTAGTGTTAGATAAAATATAAACTTTTGTATATAAACAACAACCGAAAACAACGTAAATGATTTTTGAGAGGTTAAAGCTTGAAAATTTTAGATTTTGAGATTTATAGAGTCGGAAAATCATACATGAACCACCATGATTTGATATTCCAACACTAAAAAGTTTTATAAAACACCACGTTGAAGTCTAAGCATGTGCACGAACCACCGCGACTTTTTCATGTTTTCGACTCAAATAACGATAATAATACAATTAATCGAGATACAACGTCATGTCAAAACACTAGTGCACGAACCATCGTAGTTGTATTGTTTTGACACCGAAAATTTAGGATGGCGACCGGAACGCTCGCATTCGACTACTTAAAGTATTGACATGTAAAACACAGTTTGTGGCAAAAAAAAAAAAAAACAAGCACTATAATCCAACCATTCCAGGTAAGTAAATCACCATCGATTCTTGAAATCTTTTTGTCAAATGGTCTTTTTAAAATGTCTCGTTTACTATGATGGCTACAAACCGGATATAAACGAAACCTTTAAGGGATTTGAAACAACGGGATCCAAGTTAATCTTGTAATCCATAAAACTCAATGAAAATCTACGTTTTTGCGTTTTAAGGTAAGGATACCTTGAAAATACTATGAAAGTGTGTGTATGTGAACATTTAGGATATTGGTGAATTTTAAACAAGTTTATAAATAACTTGCGATATGAACAATCAAAATAGAGTATACACGTATAAGCACACGTATTGGGCCCTAAGCATAACATACTAGGTCGTTACGTCTGACCACATATCTTATTGTCATGGCTTTGATACCAATCTGTCACACCCCGACCAAAGGCGGCGGAACATGCCGAGGTGTAACGATTGCCCATAAGCACATTACACTAATTAAAGCGACAATATTTAACAAACTCATTTCATTTCACAACATCGAAAATGTCACATAACAAATATTCATACCATAGCCATAACAAGATATCACAAAATGTAGCGAACTAAATATTGTTCATTTTACTAATAACCTAAAGGTCTTGGCATCGTTTTCTCCACAAGCTCAAGTCAACCTAGATGCAAACCTGTAACATTCCATAAAACAAAGTTTATCAACACAAAGGTTGGTGAGCAATTCATAAGTTTGAGCATATATGTATATAGTAATAAAGAGCCACAAAACTCGTATACGAAACAGTAAATAAAAGAAATAACTTGATTAAATAGATATCGCTAAACACATTAGCGACACTAGCTATAAGGGGATGCCAAATAGTCTAGGATTTTATAGTTATCGTTAATAAGCAATACATTAACGACATCTTGCTATAAGGGGTTGCCAAATAGACTAGGATTTATAGTTCCACTATCCAAAAGCGATAAACACATAGGTATATAATCATGTAAGCATAGAACACCAAATCGAGCAATTATTTAAGTAAAGTATAAAATAACGTTTGTGGTTTAAGACTCAAGTATAAAGCATTTAGTTTGAATAAGTATGAAATGTCACCCCCAAAACAAAAGATGGAAAACAGGGTATGAAAGTAATCACGTTCAAGTAATAAACTTGAAAGATGATAATTTGGAGATTTGCCAGAACGACGGATTTAACGAACAATGCCTAAATGGAAATAAGTCTCGAATTTAGAAAGGTTGTCTTTAAAGTCTTTAATTAAAGTAAATGTTGAGAATTGTAAACAATTAAAGTTCAAGATTTAAAATGTAACTATTTAAGAACTTATAATAATAACCCTTTAAAATGTAAGTTTGCTCGAAACCAGGTTAAAGTATCTAACCTTAATATTTACTAAACCTATGTTAAGTAATAAGGTGGGTAAAATGCAAGAATGCAAGTCCCTTTAGAATAAAGATACTAAAACGAGTTTGTAACGAGTGTTCGGTTTGTTGGTTCGGGTCTTGACAATTGGTCAAACCCAAAGTCAACTCTCCGAAATATTAAATGTTAGATAACTCATAAAATTCAATAATACTTAATCAGGTATGTAGATATATTGTTTTAGAATTAACAATGTACGTTAAGCGAGTGTTCGGTTTTGTCGGTCCAAACTTTGTTATGAGATCAAGTTGGATCCAACATTTCCAAGTAATTAAGAAAATAATTAAAACCAGTTTCTAAACTATTTTTAAAGAAATATACAAGTCATGATAGCTAAAAACACACTTGTGTGTCTTAAGCGAGTAAAAATCGATTTAGTTTGGTTTGGTTCGGTTTCCATCTCACAATAAGTTCATAGATGGTTTCCACATGCCTAAACATCAAAGAATTTGTATAATAATTTACCAAGGAAAATACTTAAGTTTTACAACCAAAAAGTTAACAATAAAGTCTTTAAACAAAAGTTCGGTTTACGGTTCGGATCTTGGTTCGGGTTAAGACCAAGGTAAGATTCTACAAACCCATAACCATAGAACTCATAAAAATAATTTTAGAAACTTATATCTAACATTAAACATGTTTAAACAATTATTTAACAAAAACTAGTAAACAAAGTTCGATTTACGGTTTGGAGCTAGTTACGGTTAAACCGTGGTTAGACTCTTCAAATCCATAACCATAGAACTTGTAAATATGACAAACAAACTAAAATTAGCAGAAGTTAAGCATGGTTAGTATGTATAAACAAGTTATATAAGTATATATATATATATATATATATATATATATATATATATATATATATATATATATATATATATATATATCAAGGACACGAAGTTCTCCATGAAGCATTGCCTTACGAGGTCCGAAACCTCACTGATCGAAACCGGATAAGTAACTACCAAAGGTAACAAAGGGTGTATATTATATATATGTTGTGCCACCATATTCAAGTATTAATTAGAGTACATAAGCTCATTAGAATGAAGGATTAAACTCAGTTTGACTTTTGGAAGTCAAACCTTCAAGAACACTAAGAAAATGACCTTAAGATCTTTGAAGTTTGAGAGAGAATTTGGGGATGTAGCAGGGGAAAATCAAGGGATATGATGGTGTTTATATAGGGTAATGTTGGTGGTCAAATATGGGTGTAATTTACAAGAGTTTGCATGAAAAATGGATCAAGGTAAGACACAAGACAACAAAATTCATCCAAAAATGTGCAGACCCCTCTAGGCACCGCGCGACCTCACCTCTCTGCCCTGGCCGCGAGGAGCGGCGTTTTCAGGGTGGGGTAGGTTGGCCCAGCTCGTCTTGTGTGGTTCGTTACGCGTCCTGGAAGTTTGTTTTTGATGTAATTTGATCGTTTTAAAGGCATTTTCGAATCCGAAAAAGGGGTTTTCCAAATTGAACCAACAAGAATGATTTAGTAACATAAAAATCCAATATTTTATATATTATAAGCTTCGGTTTACAAATGGTCGGTTTACATAATAAAAGGTTACAAAACGAATACAAATCGAGATTCGAATTTGACGAATGTCACAATCATTATTAAAGTCTTTTAAAAACAAACAAAGACATACAAGTCTGAAATAAGCGCAGAAGTGTAAATAGTAATGTAAAATTTATGCGCCAACACAGGACGACTTAAAGCAACAATTAATGTGATAAAGTTAAAAGCAATTTAAAGTGTTTGAGAATAGTGCATGCATGTCCTAAACCGCGTGCCCGCCTCGGCTACCTGAGATAAATATACTAAAAGTGTCAACACAAGGTTGGTGAGTTCATAGGTTTAAGTAAAGTAATCCTTTTGTTTAGCGTTACCAAATAGAGTTATTTCAATATATATCAGTAGGTAGCTAACCTATCAAGCATATATTACTAAGTGTTTGATATCGAAGCTGACTGATTATACGTTTGCCTTGCCACCATGTCAACCACGACCATGGTAATGTGTTAGCCAAAATTACACTCACTCGACCTACAGTCGAGTTTAGAGTCGGGTGGGGTTTGTCAAATCTAATAGTACTACTCAACACTGACTCGCTATCATCCAATATTAACCAGTGCGATTGTTTTCAGAAGGACTTAGTTGGTTTGTTGCCACTTAGTCTTACAAGTGATATATATATATATATATATATATATAATCAAAATCTAAAGCGTTTGGAGTATGTTATCTCCCCCTAATAAAACATTAAAGAGTAAAAGGGGCCGTGAAACTCACTGTTTGCGAAGTTACTGAAGCCCAAGAAAAGTGTGCGTAAAGAAAATCATCACTAGTGCTCTAAAACAAAAATGAGATTTCTAAGTATTTTGAATTATGAGTGAGTCTCTAGACTCGATACATAAAAGTTAAGCAGAGGTGTGTTCGTGTTACGTTTGTGAAACAAGTACGACTCGACAACACGTTGGTGATAAGTTACGGGTGTGATCAAGTATGGTATTAAATGTTACTACAATATATTTCAGTATATCATTAACTACAAGTGCACATATGTCAAACGCAACTCAAACATCGATCAAACAATTAACTTTACACATTCCTACAAGAATTCAACAGCTAAGTTTCCGAGACAGAATTTAACACATCATGATTAATCTATTTCACTATTCATAAAATGTAGATAAAATCACCAAAATTTACCACAGAAACACACGTGAGTTAGGTTTCTAAAAATATTTTTATTATATTTTTTTCATATACGGTTTTATAACAAGAACCAAAACAACACAGTAGGTACACAGCAGTCATTATGTTGTGCAACAAAGAGTTATTGACTAGTACCATTACATGGTTAATCCAATTAATGCAATTTCAATTGGGTTAGATTTCACACTCAATTTATTAACTTTCAGAGGTGGAATCAACTCAATTGGTATTGTCGTTTGTGAGATATGATATTAACAAATCAGCCTATAAAAAGGCTTTCCGAATCAGAACTGCGAAACTAATTTATAAATTAATAAAAAGTGACTTCCACATGTCCAAAAATTATAAACTTGGATTCCCTTGAAACTAGACTCGACATACTACATCAAGGAATTATTAACCACTTTAAAACATATCATTAACATCATATTACAGCCGTATTAACCCACATCTATGATTCTGTACAGCATCAGCTTTCACCAAAATCCAACAAAGTAATAACCTATGAACAAATAATCATGCATACAACCCTCTAGACTCATAATCCATCAACCATGCATCTCAATTTCACTTTTCATGCATATTTAGGGTTTACTCAAAGATTCAATTTCAAACAAACATGCAATTGACAATCAAAAACAATACAACTATTAATCAATTCACTAGTGTTTATCAACAAACAGACAATTAAACCCTAACTCATCATTAAAAATCAACTTTAAGATCTAGGGTTTTGATTAACATGCTTAATCATGCAATTAAATCAATAGAATAGGCTAGAGAGAGTGTTTAGTTAACTAGTTAACACCTTGGACCTTCAAACGAGCTTGAAAACGATTTTTGTGTGTGTGGGTGTGTGTGATGCTTGCGGTCGAGAGGGAGAGGGGTGGAAGAAGCCATGGGTGTTATTTTGTAGGGGATTAGGGTTGGGGTTTGGCTTATATATTTATCAATTAAATGATACTATATAGTTTCCTAATTGAATTAAATCAAGAAAAATCAATTTAACAAAAAAAATCTTTGATATAATGTCCCATTAGTCCCTCTAATACTAACTTACAAATCATTTTATCTTTTCGTTAAATAGCACTAATCTTTAGTCTGGATTGTACGCAATCACATAAATAACATGTATCACGCTTATTACACATGCAAGCACGTATAAACATATAATTCCACACCATAACACACAATTATACCAATTACTTTCCCAGATTATTTGTTGTTTGTTCACCAACGGTTTGGGTTGACTCGTGTATGGTTCGGTAATCTCCAAAAGACTATTTGTATAATAATTGACACATTTAATTTAAACCCTAATTAAATGCAATGAGGAATGCGTTAACTGGAATGACATAGTTCATGTGATATTTGAGTTTGAATTAACTGAGTTAACCTGAAGCTGACGAGTGTCACATCATTCCCTTGTTGAACAAATTTTCGTCCCGAAAATTTGTGTCATGTCGTGATGGCTGCCTGAAAAAGGAAAAAAAATTCAATTTGTCACATCATCCCCCTAAAGAAATTTCGTCCCGAAATTTAATTCATACCTCCGGTGTTTTCTTATGGTTTGCCGGCTTTCGCGATTTTCGGTGCTTGGTTAACCCTTTGAAAAGGTGGGGATATTTTTTCATCATTTGATCCTCGCATTCCCACGTGAACTCTGGTCCATGTCTCGAGTTCCAACGAACTTTAACGATGGGAATCTTTCTGTGTTTGAGTGTTTTGGTTTCCCAATCCATGATTTCGACTGGTTATTCGATAAAGTGTAACTGTGCATCAACTTGCATTTCGCCCAAAGGAACTGCTAGTGTTTCGGCAGAAAGGCATTTCTTCAAGTTGGATACACGAAAAACATTATGTACACCACTGAACTCTGCTGGTAAATCCAATCGGTACGCTACTGGACCAATACGTTCGGTTATTCGGAATGGGCCAACGTATCATGGATTGAGCTTGTTTCGCTTCCCAATACGAACTACACCCTTCCAAGGTGAGATTTTCAGTAAAACCTTGTCATCCACTTGGAATTCCAGAGGTTTCCGGCACTTGCCGGCGTAACTCTTTTGGCGATCCCGTGCTGCTACCATGCGATTTCAGATTTGGACAATATTTTCTGAAGTTTCAAGTACTAACTCTGGGCCAGTGATTTGGCTATCACCCACTTCTGTCCAGCAAAGAGGTGATCGACACCTTCGTCCATACAATGCTTCAAACGGCACTACTTTAATGCTGGCGTGGTAACTGTTATTATACAAAAACTCTACCAGAGGCAAGTGGGGTTCCCAACTCTTTCCGAAATCCAATACGCATGCACATAACATGTCTTCCAAATTTTGAATGGTGCGTTCACTTTGCCCATCCGTTTGAGGATGGTATGTTGTGCTCATATCGAGGTGGGTGCCTAGTGAACTTTGTAGTGACTTCCAAAAGTACGAAGTGAAACGGGGGTCTCGATCTGATATGATTGAGACAGGCACTCCGTGTCTAGCCACTACTTCTTTCATGTAGATGCGAGCCAGTCTTTCCATCTTGTCTGATTCCTTGATCACTAGGAAATGTGCAGACTTAGTCAACCGGTCAACGATCACCCAGATGGTATGGCATCCCATCGGTGTTTTGGGTAATCCCGTGATGAAGTCCATGGAAATGTGTTCCCTTTTCCACGTTGGGATCTCCGGTTACTGTAACAGACCAGATGGTTTCTAATATTCCACCTTGACCCTTGCATAGGTTAAACATTTGCTCACGTAGGTGGCAATGTCAGCTTTCATGTTTGGCCACCAGTAAAGTACCTTCAGATCATGGTACATTTTGTCTGAGCCAGGGTGAACGGAATATCTGGATTTGTATGCCTCGTCCATCACCAGATTTCACAAGTCTCCGTAACGAGGGACCCAAATCCGGTTTTCGAAATATCGGACCCCGTCTAATTTTGTTTCAAGTTGTTTATCCATGCCCCGCATGGATTCGGATGGAAGGTTTTCGTCTTTCAAAGTTTCAAGTTGAGCATCACGAATCTGATCAGGTAAGTTGGCATGAATCGTGAGTTGTACAGCTCGCACTCGTCTCGGCTTAGGGGTTTCCTTTCCGATGAGAGCGTCGGCCACTATATTGGCCTTGCCCGGGTGGTATTTGATGGCACAATTAAAATCCTTAAGTAGCTCGACCCATCGACGTTGTCGCATGTTCAACTCCTTTTGATCGTATATATGTTGGAGACTCTTGTGGTCGGTGTAAATGGTAAACTTGGTACCGTACAAGTAATGTCTCCATATCTTAAGGGCAAACACTACAGCTCCGAGTTCCAAGTCATGGGTCGTATAGTTCTTCTTTTGCACCCGTAGTTGTCGAGAGGCATAGGCTATAACCTTCTCAAGTTGCATTAGCACGCAACCGAGACCCTGTATTGATGCATCACAATGTACTGTAAAGTGTGCGTAAAGAAAATCATCACTAGTGCTCTAAAACAAAAATGAGATTTCTAAGTATTTTGAATTATGAGTGAGTCTCTAGACTCGATACATAAAAGTTAAGCAGAGGTGTGTTCGTGTTACGTTTGTGAAACAAGTACGACTCGACAACACGTTGGTGATAAGTTACGGGTGTGATCAAGTATGGTATTAAATGTTACTACAATATATTTTCAGTATATCATTAACTACAAGTGGACATATGTCAAACGCAACTCAAACATCGATCAAACAATTAACTTTACACATTCCTACAAGAATTCAACAGCTAAGTTTCCGAGACAGAATTTAACACATCATGATTAATCTATTTCACTATTCATAAAATGTAGATAAAATCACCAAAATTTACCACAGAAACACACGTGAGTTAGATTTTAAAAAATATTTTTATTATATTTTTTTCATATACGGTTTTATCACAAGAACCAAAACCACACAGCAGTCATTATCATGTGCAACAAAGAGTTATTGACTAGTACCATTACATGGTTAATCCAATTAATACAATTCCAATTGGGTTAGATTTCACACTCAATTTATTAACTTCCAGAGGTGGAATCAACTCAATTGGTATTGTCGTTTGTGAGATATGATATTAACAAATCAGCCTATAAACAGGCTTTCCGAATCAGAAATGCGAAACTAATTTACAAATTAATAAAAAGTGACTTCCACATGTCCAAAAATTATAAACTTGGATTCCCTTGAAACTAGACTCGACATACTACATCAAGGAATTATTAACCACTTTAAAACATATCATTAGCATCAAATTACAGCCGTATTAACCCACATCTATGATTCTGTACAGCATCAGCTTTCACCAAAATCCAACAAAGTAATAACCTATGAACAAATAATCATGCATACAACCCTCTAGACTCATAATCCATCAACCATGCATCTCAATTTCACTTTTCATGCATATTTAGGGTTTACTCAAAGATTCAATTTCAAACAAACATGCAATTGACAATCAAAAACAATACAACTATTAATCAATTCACTAGTGTTTATCAACAAACAGACAATTAAACCCTAACTCATCATTAAACATCAACTTTAAGATCTAGGGTTTTGATTAACATGCTTAATCATGCAATTAAATCAATAGAATAGGCTAGAGAGAGTGTTTAGTTAACTAGTTAACACCTTGGACCTTCAAACGAGCTTGAAAACGATTTTTGTGTGTGTGGGTGTGTGTGATGCTTGCGATCGAGAGGGAGAGGCGAGGAAGAAGCCGTGGGTGTTATTTTGTAGGGGATTAGGGTTGGGGTTTGGCTTATATATTTATCAATTAAATGATATTATATAGTTTCCTAATTGAATTAAATCAAGAAAAATCAATTTAACTAAAAAAATCTTTGATAGAATGTCCCATTAGTCCCTCTAATACTAACTTACAAATCATTTTATCTTTTCGTTAAATAGCACTAATCTTTAGTCTGGATTGTACGCAATCACATAAATAACATGTATCACGCTTATTACACATGCAAGCACGTATAAACATATAATTCCACACCATAACACACAATTATACCAATTACTTTCCCAGATTATTTGTTGTTTGCTCACCAACGGTTTGGGTTGACTCGTGTATGGTTCGGTAATCTCCAAAAGACTATTTGTATAATAATTGACTCATTTAATTTAAACCCTAATTAAATGCAATGAGGAATGCGTTAACTGGAATGACATAGTTCATGTGATATTTGAGTTTGAATTAACTGAGTTAACCTGAAACTGACGAGTGTCACATCATTCCCTTGTTGAAAAAATTTTCGTCCCGAAAATTTGTGTCATGTCGTGATGGCTGCCTGAAAAAGGAAAAAAAATTCAATTTGTCACATCATCCCCCTAAAGAAATTTCGTCCCGAAATTTAATTCATACCTCCGGTGTTTTCTTATGGTTTGCCGGCTTTCGCGATTTTCGGTGCTTGGTTAACCCTTTGAAAAGGTGGGGATATTTTTTCATCATTTGATCCTCGCGTTCCCACGTGAACTCTGGTCCATGTCTCGAGTTCCAACGAACTTTAACGATGGGAATCTTTCTGTGTTTGAGTGTTTTGGTTTCCCAATCCATGATTTCGACTGGTTATTCGATAAAGTGTAACTGTGCATCAACTTGCATTTCGCCCAAAGGAACTGCTAGTGTTTCGTCAGAAAGGCATTTCTTCAAGTTGGATACACGAAAAACATTATGTACACCACTGAACTCTGCTGGTAAATCCAATCGGTACGCTACCGGACCAATACGTTCGGTTATTCGGAATGGGCCAACGTATCATGGATTGAGCTTGTTTCGCTTCCCAATACGAACTACACCCTTCCAAGGTGAGATTTTCAGTAAAACCTTGTCATCCACTTGGAATTCCAGAGGTTTCCGGCACTTGCCGGCGTAGCTCTTTTGGCGATCCCGTGCTGCTACCATGCTATTTCAGATTTGGACAATATTTCTGAAGTTTCAAGTACTAACTCTGGGCCAGTGATTTGGCTATCACCCACTTCTGTCCAGCAAAGAGGTGATCGACACCTTCGTCCATACAATGCTTCAAACGGCACTACTTTAATGCTGGCGTTGTAACTGTTATTATACAAAAACTCTACCAGAGGCAAGTGGGGTTCCCAACTCTTTCCGAAATCCAATACGCATGCACGAACATGTCTTCCAAATTTTGAATGGTGCGTTCACTTTGCCCATCCGTTTGAGGATGGTATGTTGTGCTCATATCGAGGTGGGTGCCTAGTGAACTTTGTAGTGACTTCCAAAAGTACGAAGTGAAACGGGGGTCTCGATCTGATATGATTGAGACAGGCACTCCGTGTCTAGCCACTACTTCTTTCATGTAGATGCGAGCCAGTCTTTCCATCTTATCCGATTCCTTGATCACTAGAAAATGTGCAGACTTAGTCAACCGGTCAACGATCACCCAGATGGTATGGCATCCCATCGGTGTTTTGGGTAATCCCGTGATGAAGTCCATGGAAATGTGTTCCCTTTTCCACGTTGGGATCTCCGGTTACTGTAACAGACCAGATGGTTTCTGATATTCCACCTTGACCCTTGCATAGGTTAAACATTTGCTCACGTAGGTGGCAATGTCAGCTTTCATGTTTGGCCACCAGTAAAGTACCTTCAGATCATGGTACATTTTGTCTGAGCCAGGGTGAACGGAATATCTGGATTTGTGTGCCTCGTCCATCACCAGATTTCACAAGTCTCCGTAACGAGGGACCCAAATCCGGTTTTCGAAATATCGGACCCTGTCTAATTTGGTTTCAAGTTGTTTATCCATGCCCCGCATGGATTCGGATGGAAGGTTTTCGTCTTTCAAAGTTTCGAGTTGAGCATCACGAATCTGATCAGGTAAGTTGGCATGAATCGTGAGTTGTACAGCTCGCACTCGTCTCGGCTTAGGGGTTTCCTTTCCGATGAGAGCGTCGGCCACTACATTGGCCTTGCCCGGGTGGTATTTGATGGCACAATCAAAATCTTTATGTTGCTCGACCCATCGACGTTGTCGCATGTTCAACTCCTTTTGATCGTATATATGTTGGAGACTCTTGTGGTCGGTGTAAATGGTAAACTTGGTACCGTACAAGTAATGTCTCCATATCTTAAGGGCAAACACTACAGCTCCGAGTTCCAAGTCATGGGTCGTATAGTTCTTCTTTTGCACCCGTAGTTGTCGAGAGGCATAGGCTATAACCTTCTCAAGTTGCATTAGCACGCAACCAAGACCCTGTATTGATGCATCACAATGTACTGTAAAAATTTATGTTCCCTCGGGTAGGGCTAGGATGGGCGCGCTACAAAGTTTTAGAGGGTGTGAACCAATCTGGCTCTAATACCAATCTGTCACACCCTCAAATGCAATAATTGACACATTTAATTTAAACCCAAATTAAATGCAATGAGGAATTCGTTAACTGGAATGACATAGTTCATGTGATCTTTGAGTTTGAATTAACGGAGTTCGGGTTAACGGAGTTAACCTGAAATTGACGAGTGTCACACTGTTCCTCTCATCTGATTACAAACAAACCATATAGGTATTCTGATTCATCATAATACACAACCACCCTAAATCGATTTGTTAAGTAGCGTTCCTCAATTGCTATTCAATTCTAAAGTATGTATTATGTGTTACAAAAACCTAGATTGCGTCTCCAGCAAGGTCCACGACGATTCTATTCTCAAATCCGACCAACTACTGGTACATATCTCTATCAATTTTCGTTCGAATTTGATTGTGAACCATCAATCTGCTTGGTGATTATTGTCGGGAATTATGGGTTTACTCAATTTGAATTAGGGATTTTATGATAGTGATATGAGAATTTGTCATTCATTGTGAATCAGAAGAGAAATTAAAGCTTAAACGGGTCTACAAGTAACAAACTTATCAATATTAGTTTTATAATGTTATGGTTGATTTTTGAAGGCTTTTGTTGCTCACAAGTTTTTCAATGGTGAGAAACAAAATAATATTTAGCGTATTCTGCTTGTGGGGTGGTTATAAGTCAGGGTTTCAGGGTGGATTATGGATTTGTGGGTTAGAACAAGTCGGGTCAGACGGGTTATGAGTCTCTTATCACCATAAGTTTCAGTTTTAATTTTTGTTTTTTTCAATTTACAAATTTAAGTTTGTGTGGAGTTTTTTTCAAATAATCTAACAGTAAAAATGTCAAAAAAAAAGAAAGTCATACATGGTATATATAGTGTTCAGATTTTTAAGGTTTATCTTTTTATACATTATTTCAACTTAGTGAGCTATTAGATAGTATATAGTTGACAAGCTCAAATGTGAATAACGTTAAATTTCTTAAGTTGCCTTAAAATATGAGAGTTCAACAAATGGTTGGATATAAGTTTACTTCTTTTTTTAAAAAAAAAAACAGTGAAATTCCTCGGTATGATACTAAACACTACAATATGCGCGGGTCAGGCAGTTGGGTTGCATGTTTGGTCCAAAGTTATGTTTCAGTTGAAACATGTTGGGCTGGTTTGGCAAGAAACACTTTTAGTGTAACTTTTTGAATATAATGATTGAAAAAGCAATTTAAGGTATTTACCTATTTGACCCATTACATAGAGATTGATTTATAAATAATCGGTCGCACTTTCTACTTCTACCTTTCAGAGATATTACTAAAATAACGGTTGTCGGGCACTCCTAACTTTGTCTCTACTTTATAGATTTGATTTATCGGCCTCAAAAAATGTAACGATTTGATGATATACCAGAAGCATGTTGTTGCTGAATAGTTCCCAAAGTGGATCATGTGTTTTATTTTATCTTTTTTTATAATTTCAACTTTCATCAATTATCAATCATACCCAGTGGAATCCCACAAACAGCAAAACTATAAGTAGGGTCTGGAAATACTGGAATGTATGCACATCGTACCTCTAACCAATGGGATAGAGAGGTGCCTTCTAGAGGACCCTCAGCTCTAAAAAAACATATGTATCATGAGGGAATATAAAAGGAAATCCAGGTTCAACAGTATTATAATTAATAATAGCATGTAGTAAAAATAGTAATACTAATACATAAATAGATAAAAATACATAATATATGTGTTACCAAAAATAAGGCACAGAGAAGCCCCTAATGTATTCCTTTCTCCCTAAAAATCCTTAACTTTAATTCTACGTCTACAACAACTCATATCTTCAACCATGTCCTCTGAGAGGTTTAGGTCTAGTAAAATAATGTATAATCCTCTCATCCCAAGTCAATTTAGGTCGGCTCTGCCCCTCCTTCCCTCTATAGTAATATTTTCTACAGATCTAACAGGATTTGTTGTTTGTCTTCTCTTCACATGTCCAAACCATCTCATTCTCCACTCTCTTATCTTGTTGGATATGTTAGCTACCCCTAATCTCTCCCGAAACACACCGTTTCTTATTCGATCTAACCTTGTTTGCCCACACATCCAGCATACCATTCTCATCTCTTCTAACTACATCTTCCGCACTTGTGCCTTTTTGATGGCCCAACAATCTGTTCCGTATAACATTGCAGGTCTAATTGCGACCCTTAAAAATTTCCCTTTAGTTTAGTTGGGAATCTCTTGTCGCACAATATACATGTGACTGCTCTCCATCTACACCATCCTACCTGAACTCAATGGGCCACATCATTGTCTAATTCCCTATCACTCTAAACAAATGATCCTAGATACTTGAGCTTCGTGACCTGCGGAACCACTTACCCTTCTATGGTGATCTAGATGTCCTCGTTGTCATTTACCCCACCAAAATCACAGTGGAGGTACTCCGTCTTAGAGCGACAAATCCTTAAACCTTCTGTCTCTAAGGTTGTTCGTCACTCCTCTAGCCTCATGTTTAGATCTTGTTTTTTCTCAGCAACTAACGCAATATCGTCTGCGAACATCATGCACCACGGGAGTGTCTCCTGAATCGACTTTGACAACTCATCCAAGGCTACTGCAAAAAGAAATGGACTCAGCGCTGACCTCTGGTGAAGGCCTACCTCCACGGGGAAGAAAGTAGTAACCCCCACGGGCACACGGACACTTGTAGCACACGTGGTATACATGTCCATAATTATCTCTATATATTTCCTTGGGACCCCTCTACCCTCCAGGCACTCCCAAAGCACTTGGTGTCACACCGTTGTACGCATTTTCAAGGTCAATAAACACTATATGAAGGTCGCGCTTCTTCTCCCTATATTTTTCCATCAATCTTCGTTTAATGTGTATTGCCTCTGTGGTGGAACGCCCCAGCATGAAGCCAAATTGGTTCACCGTAACCTGAGTTTCTCGTCTAAGTCTAACCTCAATCACTCTTTGCCATAGCTTCATAATATGGCTTAGTAGTTTGATTCCTCGTTAGTTACCACAATATTGGGCATCTCCGTTGTTCTTATAGATAGGGACTACGACGCTGCTCCTTCACTGGTCTGGCATCTTACTAGTTTTTAGGATAATATTGAAAAAAGTTGTTAACCACATGACTCCTTCTTCTCCCAGACACTTCCACACCTCGATGGGTATGTTGTCTAGGCCAACCGCCTTAGCCCTTCCCATCCTCCTAAGTGCAGCCTGCACCTCTTCTCGTGCGATCCGTTGGTAGTAGCAGTTATTCAGTTGTTGTCGTTGAAAGGTTGTGTTGTCATATTCTTCTTGGTAAGCTCTCCCATTGTTAAAAATGTTGTGGAAGTAGGCTTGCCATCTTAGCTTGATGTCGTTCTCCTTAACCAGTACATGCCCATTTATATCCTTTATAATTTCAACTTTATGAACACTAATGCTGTAAACCCATATTTTGTTGTGTTAGTTTAGTTGTAATATTACATGCATGCATCAATGAGGCAAGTTTTTATTATTGAAATTAATTAGGCATACAAATGACCTACGAACACGAATTATGACAGTCTGTATTAGATCTTTTAACTTAAACCGAACACTAACACATAATTCTAATTATGTGTTCATTTTGTTCGCCAAAAAAACGAGTATGTTTATGTGTGTTCGTTTCAAACCTAAACGAACAGTAAACATATGACTAATGCCTAAATTTGCAGATGCTGATTGAAGTTTACTTGCTTGGAGCTGCTCAAAGGAGTGATGTGTTTGCCAATATCCTTATCTGGAAGTTGTAGATCATCATTCATATCTTTTTTATAAATCTTATATAGTGAAAGGAAACTAATTGGTGTTTTTGTTGATATTAGCAGAGAAACATGTGCACCAGACCAAATTAAAGACGCATGATATTGTCTTTTATCCATTTTAACTTTACCACAACAATTACAAGCTTTTTTTTACTTATTACAATTTTGAAGATTAAAAGAAAGTTTTTTTTTCTACTTTTTCGTCTAAAAAGTTAATGAACAAACTGAAACATGAACAGGTTCATTTCCTTAACGGGCGAATACGAAATTTCTTTCAATTATGTGTTCGTGAACCGTTCATTTTTCCGATAAAATTTTAACGAGCGTACATTGACAACGCTTCATTCGTTCAATTCAGTAAGGCTGTGTTCGTTCATTTATGTTCATGAACATCCGATAATGTGTTTGTTAAAGTGTGTTATTTGCAGAATTTAGGAAGTAACTAAAAGTCAAAGTGGACCGATTTTATTGGAAGGAAAGAAATGAACCAACTTTATTAAATCTAAACAGAACTCCATTAAAAAATAAAAAATATCATTAGAAAAAATAAATAACAAAAACCTAACAAATGTTTCCATGAGTTTGAGCCCATACAACAATTTAATATCATTAGCAAAAATAAATAACAAAATTATTAAAAACAAAAACCAAACAAACGTTTCCATGAGTTTGAGCCCATAGAACAATTTAACATGAACTATAACGGCTCCATTAGTTAAATTATTAAAGAAACTGTCAAACGGTATGTGAACTGTTCATTGAACGTTTGGTTTGTTTTCATACCTATTCGAGAGCCCTTTTATTTTCATTTCAGTTTTTTTTAGTATGGTTTAGTACCAATCAGTGATAAATTTTTTGGCTTTTGTTGATAGCAAAACCGATTTGGAAAATCGGTTTTCAAAAAACATTAAGTCACACCATTGTTATTTTATTAGGTATTTTTATTACTGTTCGATTATTTTGGTTACAAATTGTGTTTTGGGTTCGGGTATTGTGAAAAGAATATTAATCATGAAGGTGTTTTTTTAATCTTGAAACCGCATATTGGAACCCAATCTCGAGCTCAAACTCCTAACGGTTCTTCAAATAGAATTAAACAACGTTTAAAAGAAGTTAACAATGCATTAAGAACTTCAAAGGAGCTACTCTAAATCATCCACCGCAGTATATCGCCCTACATACGGAGCTCGAACGGCCTCGTCTTCAAGTCACCCGCATTATCAAAGACCAAAGCATTGACCATTCATAAGTCAACTAAATTATTTGCTGAAGATAAAGCATTATGAAAAACCAAAGAAAGAAAAGAGCTTGAAACCGCCATTGAGTCGATTGCTGGTGAGATGGAACTCGATAAAAGCTTGGGTTAGAAATAGCCGAAACATGCAAAAGCTTTTTGTGGTGAATTGACAATGGCTTTAAACTACTATAAATTTTGTAATGAACCCACATATGTCCACAAAAAAACAACAAATATTAAACATGTTAAATGTTTTACGTGCTTATAGAGGTAGGGTACTAAAAAGACCCAAATACCCTTAAGTAACACCCGCGGGTCAACCTAAAACATGTCACAAGTCACCCGCGGGACATAAGAACCATCCGCATAGATCATCAGAGGAAGAAACACCCTCGTGGCATATGCGGAAGCATCCTGGCACCCTCAAGAGTCATCCGCAAGAAGGAATATCCTTCCGCGTAAATGACAACGAGGTAATACCCCGAGACAGCTGTCAATAACCAATTACCTTCTAGAAGATTTGCCAAGATGCTTTCTTGGGCATTACGTGATCCTTCGGCCAATCAGCCAGTGACACCTGGCATGGTTGTTATAACCGTGCACATGGCCAATATTGCTCCGTTAACCAATGATAAAGAAACACGTGTCCAGGTTGTTATACATGCACATGCAACGTATAGCCTGAACCTATCATATGAAGGCACGTGTCCATACGGTTATGAGACCATCTTCTAAAGGGACAGCTGGCCCAATCACTTCCCCACAACCTTCGGCTATAAATACCCTCTCAATCATCATGAGGTATTCATTCACTCTCACGGTAATCTCTCAATTTACTTAAGTACTTTGCTCTCGTCAGAACTGTACTTATTCTCACGCCAAAAGGTGGTTACGGGAAGACCCCCCCTCTTGTCCTTCCCGTAACGAGCTCACAGTGTTTGTTTTGCAGGTTCACGTCATTGGACTTTGGGAAATTGTGTTCATATCGTATTCACAGTTAACCATATCCTACCTTGTTGACTTATCGGATCTAGGACCCATTAGTGGGGAGTAGATCTGTGCTTCTTCATTGGCGCCATCCGTGATCTTTATTAGAACAGCAAAAAAAAATTTCCGTCCTCTTTACGATATGAATCAATTACCTAAAGGGCCGACGGAGAATCAATCGCAAACTCCACGAGATCTCAATATTGAATCATGTGAAGGACCAACATCCATTTTTTGCTAGAATCACAAACTCTGCTCCACGAACTGATGCCGTGAACCCTGAAGGTTTTACCTTAGGTGGTTCAGCGGCTCGGGGACATTTCACTCCATTAGTAGATACTACTCCGGTAGATGCTGGGAATGTTGCTACACCAGCTACTGACCTGGGGCATGTCAAAGCCTCAGGAGGTTCTAGCTTGAAGAAAATAGAACGAGTTACAAGAGAAATCCACCGGACTCAGTCGGAGTTAGGTTTGGAAGAAGATTATGGTGATTCTAACCCAAAAAGAGCTCATCGTCATAGCTTCAGAACCGAAGGAGTTTTGTCTCCGGGCGAATGGCTTCGTGTTCAACAAGACAGTTTGAAAGCAGAATATGAACGTCGGGTCCGGAATGAGTGTTTGCATGGCCGTACCCTGACGTACGATGAGCCTCCCATGAGATCTCTCTCTTCCCCGATAAGGGGAAGCCACATCCAATACAGTCAACCACCGGAACATAATGCAGGGGAGATTCGGAGGTTACGTCCTCGTCCTCGCATAGATATGCGGGTACCATCTTATGAGGATGAATTGGTCGGATATGACTCAACTTATCATTCGGAAGGTAGTTATTACAGCGGAGATAGTCGCCTCCCTTCGTACGGAGGGACTAGCTACCCGCGACCTGTTGTCCGACATGCGGAGTATCACAATAATGCTGAGTATGATTTTTCCAAACCATATTGCCCAGAATCTTTTGCAGAAAAATCAAAATTTATTTCAAGCATTGCGACAGCTCCATTCCCGATTAACGCAAAGATTCCAACATCTGTTGTAGCATATAATGGAATGACCGACCCTAGTGATCATCTGTTAAGATTTGAAGCAGTTGGAGGAGTCAGTGGTTGGACTCTTCCATATTGGTGCCACATGTTTGCACTAAAATTCACCGGTGCGGCACGGGAGTGGTTTGAGAAACTACCATGCGGACAGATTAAAAGCTGGAAAGATTTCGTAGAAAAAATTTCTCAACACTTCATCCAGCAAAGAAAACATACGCGTGATCCTTCAAAAATACTGGATGTCGAAAGGCGAAATAATGAATCCATTGAGTACTTCATTACTCGTTTTAATAACGAGAGCCTTAACATCGGAGGGGTTAGTGAAGACATGCTAAGAGGAGCATTCCGTAAATACGTCCATAGTGATGCCTTGATTCGCACGCTAACTGGAAAAGACGGAATGCCCGAGTCTTGGGACGAAATCATGACGGAAGCTAAGTTGTACGCAAGAACCGAAAAACATTGGGGTTCGGCAGCCAGAAACAGTTGCCAAGAGTCGAATTCCAGACCCCAAGACCAAACAGACAAGCCAAAGGGCCAATATGGACAAGACTTCAGCCAAGTGTAGAAATGTCCAAACCATTCGATGCAAGATCGTTGATTGGCAACAAAAACAAGCGCAACTTTCCAACACGATCTTCTAACAGCAGCTGGACTCATTTATCAAAATCTCCTTTAGAAATCCTCACAACGGAAAATTTGACTTTCCGCAAGCCTCAACCGTTACCGAGGAAATCATTCCTCGACAACAAGAAACATTGCACGTATCACAATGATATAGGGCACAACACAAACGAGTGTGTGGCCCTAAGAATTGAAATAGAAGCAGCAGTAAAGAATGGGAAGTTAGATCATTTGGTCAAAAGTGTAAGACCAGGGGTTGGTAAACCTCCCGCAAAGGATAAACAGGGCCCGGCCAAAAAGCAAATAAAGGATCCCAACGTCCACATGATTCAAGGCGGCCACCAGATCAAGGGTAAGAGGAAAGAATTCGCGGACAAAGAATGGAAAAACGATCCCGTCATTTTTCCACGTGTCAAAGGAGGACCATGCAACAAGAACCCTCTAATAATTACTGCCCAATTCGGACACTATCGGTCGCAGTATGTGTTCTTTGATACTGGCAGTACATCCGATATTATGTACGAACACTGCTTTGAATAGCTTGAGAAAGATGATAAAGAACGATTACGACCTATCCATGCACCCGTTTCTGGGTTTGGTGGGGAAATAATGCACCCACGTGGTGTCGTTACATTCCCAGTCACACTTAGTGATGGGGTTCATTCAAGAACTGAGGAGGTCGAATTTTTGGTTTTACCGGCAACATCTAAACATGATATTATTCTCGGACGAGAGGCAATTAGAGACTTCAATGCCCATCTGTCCACAGCTCACGGAGCAGTAGGGGTCCCAACCCGCACTGGAGTAGCAATAATTCATGTTAACCGACACAGCTTCACAACTGAAAGTTCAAGGCCAAGCAAAGTTTCAAAGCGGAATCAACAGACTGAACCAGAGAAATGGGTTCTTACCAAGAAATTTCCCGATCAAACTGTAGTAATTGGTCCGGCTATCCATGAAATCGTCCGAACCTTTTTAAAGAAATTATTGACCAAGAACATTGACATTTTCGCATGGCAGACCGCGGACATGACTGGTGTCCCGCGGAGCATTTCGGAACACAAGTTAAAGGTAAATCCGTTGATCACCCCAATTGTGCAAAAGAAACGAAAGATGGGCCCGAAAAAAACGAAGGTCATGAATGAGCAAGTGCAAGATCTTTTTCACGTTGGGATTATACGAGAAATTAAGTACCAAACGTGGGGGCAAACCCAGTGATCGTTCCGAAAAACAACGGAACATGGAGAATGTGCATAGATTATAAAGATCTAAACAAAGCATGTCCGAAAGATTGTTATCCACTTCCAGAGATCGACTTAAAGGTAGATGTTGTGGCCCCTTTCAAATTCAAGTGCTTCCTCGATGCTTACAAAGGGTATCACCAGATTCATATGGCAGCTGGTGATGAGGACAAGACAGCGTTCCGCACTGACCAAGGAATATTCTGTTACAGAATGATGCCTTTCAGGTTAAAGAATACGGGTGCCACATACCAACGATTGATGGATCAGGCCTTCAAGAGTCAGATAAGTAGAAATCTCGAAGTTTATATGGATGATTTAGTGATAAAAAGCATCGAAGAAGACCAAATGTTAAGAGACATAGAGGAAACTTTTGAAACTTTAAGAAGCATCAATATGAAGCTGAATCCAGCAAAGTGTTCCTTTGGGATGGAGGAAGGAAAGTTCCTCGGGTTAATCGTTACAGGCACGGGTTTTAAGGCTAATCCGGACAAGATACAAGCAGTGGCCCGCATGCCATCTCCCACGTCCCTCAAAGAGGTTCAAACACTTAACGGGAGATTGGTAGCGTTAAACAGGTTTCTGGCAAACCATGCTGCTAAATCTTACCCATTTATTTCAACATTGAGGAACTGCCTCAAAAAGGCACAATTCAGATGGACTCCGGAAGCCGAACAAGCATTCCAGGAAGTCAAGAAGTGTTTAACAAAACTACCCACGCTAACTGCTCCTCACGCGGGTGAACCATTAACACTGTATTTGTCGGCGTCCGACATTGCCGTGGGGGTTGTCCTATTGACGGATAGGAAAAATGTTCAAACTCCAATCTATTACGTTAGTAGAACACTATCGGACCCGGAAACAAGATATTCGATGTTGAAAAAGTCGGTTTTGGCATTGGTTTATGCCGCCAGATGGCTTCATAGATATTTCCAAGATCACCCTATAAATGTAATAACCGGATACAAACTCAAGAACATGTTGAGTAAACCCGAGTTGTCTGGGCGACTCGCAAAGTGGGCAATCGAATTGGGCGAACATTCGATAGAATATAAACCAAAACCGGCAATTAAAGGACAAGTACTGACGGACTTTGTCATGGAAGTCCCGCAAGAAAAACAACAAGAATGTTTAATTGAACAAAAACCCCAAGCACCTCAGGAACAAGAGCAAGTTTGGTCATTGTTCAAGGACGGAGCTTCAAGCAGCGAATGGGCAGGTGCAGGTTTAAGGCTAGTTAACCCTGAGGGGCACGAGTTCACATACGCCATCAAATTGGACTTCAAAAGTACCAACAATGAGGCGGAATATGAAGCCTTCCTGGCAGGTCTGCGGATAGCTAAAAAGCTTGGGGTGAAACATTTGGAAGCACGGGTGGATTCTATGCTAATTGCGGGACAAATAAACGGAACATATGAAGCCAAAAATGATGTCATGGCTTCTTATTTGTCACAAGCAAGGGTCTTGATACGCCAATTTTCTTCTTTAAATGTGGTTCACATTAATAGGAGTGAGAACAAATCGGCGGACGCTCTTAGCAAGCTAGCTTCAACGAATTTTGAGCATTTTGCCAAAAATATTCGTGTTGAAGTTCTAGATCATCCATCCGTTCCACAAAATCAAGTCCTGGTAATTCAAACTGGCGTTGAATCATGGATGACGCCCATCAAAGCGTACTTATCTTCTGGAGCACTTCCAACAAGAAAGGCTGAGGCTCGGAAGATTAAGCACAAAGCCCTGAATTACCAGTTTACTGACGGTATCTTATACCGGAGATCATTTCTTGGTCCGTTATTACGTTGTGTAGACACAGAAGATGCAAATTACTTAATCCGAGAAATTCACGAAGGCATTTGCGGGTTACACGTGGGACCAAGAATGACAGTTGCAAAGATTATGAACGCAGGGTATTATTGGCCCGTCATGCACTTAGACGCTGTGCAAGAAATCAGAAAGTGTGATTCATCCAGCGTCATGCCCCAACATCCTGCGTCCAAAGAACGAACTGATTCCGGTAACATCTGTCTGGCCGTTCCAAAAATGGGCTATTGATATTATGGGACCTTTCCCAGAAGCCCCAGGACGAGTCAAGTTCCTGATAGTGGCCATTGATTACTCCACCAAGTGGGTGGAAGCCAAACCAGTGGCATCAATCACGGCTTCAAGCGTGAAAAAATTCCTTTGGGAATTCATCATTTGCCGGTTTGGTCTCCCGCAGGAATTGGTAAGTGACAATGGGACCCAATTTGCTGATAGCGGATTGCAAGGATGGTTGAAAGAACTTCAATTCATTCAAACCTTTACATCCGTAGCTCATCCGCAAGCAAATGGTCAGGTCGAAAGGACCAACCGAACTATCAAGGAGGGGATCAAAGCAACGCTAGGAACGAAACGAACGAGTTGGGTGGACGAACTGCCTCATGTACTCTCGGCCTTCCGCACCCAAAAGAACTCCAGTAATTTGGAGACACCTTTTAGCCTAACTTATGGTACTGAAGCTATGATCCCCGCAGAGATTGGAATTCCATCCGCAAGGGTTCTGCTAATTGATGATAATGATCGCGAACTTAGGATGAATCTCGATTTACTTGAGGAAATAAGAGAATTAGCATCTATCCGCGAGCACAATGACAAGCGACAGCTTCAGAAGTATTACAACTCCCGGTTCCAGACATGTGAATTCAATGCGGGAGACTTTGTCTTCTGAACTAACGAGGCCTCCGGTCAGGAGCCTCCGGGAAAGTTAGCCCCAACTTGGGAGGGACCTTATAAAATCAAACAAGTACTATCCAAAGGTGCCTACAAGTTGGAGAAGTTGGATGGCACAGAAATCCCTCGAACTTGGAACGCAGCACAGTTAAAGAAATTCTATATGTAGCAATTTTATTTGATTTTTTATTTTCGGCCTGCGCGCCCACATAGACTAGCAAGTTATGCAGTTTCTTTTATTGTAAGAAGGCTTATGCCCAATGTATGAAGAATGTCCAGTTAATTCCATGTTATTTTGATAAGTTTTAATCTTTTATTGACAAAAATGAAGTTCCGGACAGACACTTATATTATGGTACATATGACAAAGTGCACCGGAAGAAAACAAGACTTCTTATTAATGGTCAAATGAGATTACAAACAAAAGAAATATTTACAACAAAGACATATGTATTTACGGGGTGACATCCTCATCTTCCGCGGTATTATCAGCCTCCTCTTCTTCCTCCTCATCAAGGTCCAATAGCTCCTTCAATTGTTCTATGGCATCCTCTTTATCTGCGAGCTCTGATATGTGACCGGAGAGAGAAAACTTCAGAGTATCAAAATCCTTGGTTTTTTTCAAGAAGGATAGCAGCAGTGGCCTTCGGAAAAAACTTATATCCCTCTTCAAAGCCCGTCTGTCAGCCTGCTTGCTCGGAAGCACGGAGGAGCACCGCAACGCAATTCCCAAGGTCGTCGCTATTCCGAACGTCAGTAATAACCTATTAAGTCAAACAAACATGTGTGAGTACATACACATCCGAATTAATTAAGTTAACACAAAGACTTGATACCTTGGGAATCGTTGTCGATAGAAGCCATTTCCTGTCCGCCTGAGCCCGTAAAAGATCCATCTTATGACCAGCACACTCCAAGGCTTGGTCTCGATTCTTGGCATTCAGGTCGGACAATTGCTTGTCCTTGGACGCCGAGTCAGCCTGAAGGGTCCTTATCAGCTCAGCTTGTTCATCCAGTTGTTTCTGAAAAGCAACCTTAGCTTCCTCCAGGGCTCGATGACTATCTTGGGCGTCAGTTAACGCCTTAAGAGCTTCTTTCTTAGCGTTTAACAAGTTGCGCTCAGTCTCTTCTAGCTCGTCGTTCATGGCCAACCAATCACGACGTATCTCCTGATTGGTGGAAACAGTGTTCGCCATGTGATAAGAGTTGGAATCTAGAAGTTCCTGACGGATGCGACGACGTTGTCGCTCCCTCTCTGCAGGAGGGAGACTTTCGTGGAGATATTCTTGGCAAACGTCCGCATCGTTTAAAACGGAATTACGACACAATGACCAGCAAGGTCTATGTGGAGTAGTATCCTCCTCCACTTGAGATGAGGAAGCCTGCCCCCCATAGCGAAAAGCACTAACCCCACCTTGATCCCGGAAGAAATGCTCTCGATGAGGAGGGGGTGTGGGAAGATGATCGGATCCACCAACCTCTTTCTCCTTATTAGGAGAATTATCCGACAAATCGATCGGATCTTGAACAGTGTTTAACGGTGAGGTTGGGGGAGTCGGACGACGTGAGTCCTTCAAACCTGAAACATTTCCAAAACACAAATTCCTTAAGTCACCAAGGAGCGGCAAATTCAAATATAATCGTAAAGGTTCAAATCTTACCTTTAGAAACGTCCTGGGTAGAAAGCTCTCGAAGACGAGCTCCCAAGTCTGGGATTTCAACCTTCTCCTTCTTCTTCTTCTTCTTCTTCTTCTTCTTGGGCGCGGCATTGGAAGGCTGTGTTTTCCGCTTTCCAGCAGCCTTCGAAGCACCCGCTTCTGTAACCGAAGGTTCGCCCTCAACTGATTGAGGACCACCTTCCTCACCTGTTGATGGATCGGTGGTGGCCTTCGAATCTTGCTTGCTCGTCAAACCTACAGCCGAATGTGAAGGGTTAGTGGCACCAACTGACAATCCTCCTTCACAAAGTGATGATTCTTCACTAGATGAAAGAAGTACTACCACCCCGCTCGAAGTAGCGGCGGTTATAGGTCGAGGTTGAAGAATACCTTCACAGTTCGTGACAAACTCCTCACCTTGCGCGTACATCGCCTCGGAGACAACAGGCTCCGGTGTGAGGGTAGTGGAAAACAGAAAGTTATTCCGCGTACGATCCAGGAACGAAACGTCATGTTTTGTAATGGGGCGGCGTACCATCATGCCACCTATCTTATCCACAAGAGTGGAGAGGATCGTACCTTCACCTGCAAGCGAAGAATGTTAAAGAAAGTAAACTAAGAACCCGGAACGTTACAAGTAAAAACTTACTTCCATCAGAATTCTCATAACAGGGTTCCAAAGTGGGGAACGACCACAAACGACTCATCCGGGCATGCACCATCTCTCCCTCATGAATGGGACGCATGGGTGTCGGAGTATTTGTTAAAGTAAGAAACCAGGCACGACCTTCTTATTCGGAAGCAGGGACTTCCGGCAATTTGTCCTTCGGTTTCCGATGAGTCATTGTAAACGGGATAACATCTTCCCGGATCCAGAAAAATTTTGTCTTCCACCCGTGGATACTGCGAAGCCATTCAAAACCAATAGATCCTTTACCGGTGGTAGCAGAACTGTACCAGCCTTCACGATAAGTCATCTTGTACAGCACGACAAACATGCCAACGGAAGGATCGTAATCATGCGCTTGACAGCAAAACTCGAAATGCCGGATTCTTAGCATCCCAAAAGGATGATTCTGGGATAAATGAATCCCATACGCCGTCAAGACCGATTGTACGAACTTGGTTACGGGCAATCGGAAGTTCCCGATAGTGAAATGGTCCAAGTAAACGGCCATCTTCTTCGGCGGAGGCGCCGTTGCGATGGCTCCTTTCGATGGACGTTCGGCCTCCCATTCCGAAGGGAAACCGTATACGTTTTTAATATCGTCAAAGTCCTTCTCCTTGATTTTACACCCAACTTCATTAATAGCAGGATGATTTTTCTTCTGGGCAGCCATTTTGTGTAGAATATAAAAACGAAAGCAAGAAAGCAAAAGTTCTCTGATATAAGCAAAGGAGAAAATATGTGAGCAATAAGAATGGATTGAAGACATCAATGCCTATTTATACTCATCGCAATTAATGCGACCATCTGAATGACAGAGGAAAGAGAAAATGCGGGCCACAGGATGACCGACACGTCAGGCGGGAGATTCGAAAAGTGCTTACAGGCTGTCAAACAGGAGTTCTACAAGTCTTGTACGCCACATCACCGATACTATCCAACTTACACAAGTACAAAATTCAAAGAAAAGATATCTCACAAAGATATTATCAACATCAAGTTCTTTTCATTAATATTCAAAAAGAGTAATTACAAAAACATGAAAAATAATTACAAGTTCGGTTTTAATTCCTACATCTATCATATAGGTTAGGGGCCGAAGTTCCTTCCGGAGCATTTTGGGAAGCATCCTCAGATTTATCATCATCAGATTCATCATCCTCCGATTCATCATCTATGTAAACCCGCAACTGCTTCACGCCATCATCAGAAGAGGCGAACTCTGGAAGCATATTCTGCAGCGGAAAGACAAGGTCATCATACTCTTGGACCCGCATGTCTAACTCTTGCTTCTCGTCAAGGCCATGAAGCGGGTGGCTCTCAATAGACTGTCCGGATTGGGCAAACGCCAACCCTTCATTGAAACCCTTCACCCGGCCAACGCCTTTCGAAGCCGTTGTCAAGTTAACGAAGCAATCAGTAAGCTCCGTGCTCCTCTTGATATGACGGATGACCTGTGAACAAGATTCGTCAACATCATGGAATTAAAAACACAACAAATAAACAGTATACGAGAAAAACTTACAGAGTCAAAGCCACGATTGAGGAAGTATTTTCTTTCCTGCTCAGCGCGCTCCGCCCTACCACGAAGTTCTCGCAACTCGGCGGAAGCGCGTTTGCTCGCTTCAGTTTGAGATTGCAAAAGGGAGTCATATGCAGACTGCATCTCAGAAGCAGTCTTATCTTTCAATTCAGATTGCTCCCCTTGCAACTTTAAAGCTTCCTCGAGCTCTTGGTTCCGGGCGTTCTGACGAGACACCTCGTCCTGCGCCTTCGCCAACTCGTCCTTCTTTTGAGTCTCAGCTCGAGCGGCCTCCAGAACAGTGTTCTGTTTCTCGCAGGCCTCTTTCCACCGTTTAGCAGCATCAGCATTTCGCTCTTTTTCCTTTTTGAAGGCAGCTTCGGCATCAGTCTGTTTCCACCTAGCTGCACTCGCTGCTTTACGGTGCTCCTCGGCTTCCTTCTCCGCAACCTTCACGGCCTCAGAAGCCACACCAAGCTTCCCGCCCATTGTTCGCCATTCTCGCAAGATTGCCTGACTACAGGTTAAGCTGTTAGTCAAGGAAATCGATAAGTCAGTATGAAGTTCTTGACGGGAGCGGGTCCGTTGGTATGCCACTTCGGCAGGTGGCAAACAATGCTCAACAAAGTTCATGCAGGTCTTGGAATCCGAAACCCGCGACCCATTGACAATGTCCCAAGACGGGACAAATAAGTCATAGTCTCCCCCCAACTGTACGTCTCCAAAATATTGAGAACTCGAGGTTCCGAGACGAACAGGAGTGGAGAAAGACTGTTGTGGACCACCTTGTGAGGAACCCCCTCCATCTTCATAAGCAGAGGCTCCAAATAATAAATCATCCCCTTCACCCATTGTAAAAGGCGAAGAGGTGGGGTTGAATTGAGAAGAAGGTCGCATGGGAGATTCGTTAACCCTGAAGCCTTCAGCAGTGACTTCAGGGTTATCGTGTTGAGAATCGGTGACATCCCCACCCCGGAAAAGATAATCCAGGGATCCGGTAGTCACCGATTGAACGTTAGCCCCCTCCACAGTCGTTTCAACAGGAGGGGTAACAGGTTTATCCGCTTCTTTTTCCGGAGGAGGCGACGGTTGTTTCTCAATAGTTGGTGTCAGCGCCGACAGCTTTCCAGCAGAAGGACGCTCGGCAATGGACGGATCTGCATAAGGAAATTACAGTCAGAGCCCATTTTGAAAGAATAATAAAAGTTAACAAGTAAGAACTCACCAGATACTATCCCTAGACGCTCCGCAAGGTTGGGCGGTAGTGGTTTCCTCGGACGATGTGTCCGGCGTTTCTTCATTTTCGGCTCCTTCCCGGCATCCGCAGCACTGGTACCTGCGTCACTTGCCTGGGATACACGGAGGGATCTTTTCCGGTAAAGTTCTGCCAGCAAATGAGAGACAGATGAAATCTCAGGAGCGTCATCCGAGCTTTCCTCCTCAAGGAGGGCAGAATCGTCACTTAGAATGACGATTGTCCCGTCGGAGGTCAGCGCGTTAAGAGGCGGAGGGTTCAGGATATACGCACCTGATTCGAAGATAGCCTCCGAGACAATCGGCTCAGCACGTACTTTGATCGGAAAAAGGAAGTATTTAGCAGTCCTTTCAAGAACTGGCGTATCCTTCGCATTATGGATATTCCTACCCAAGCAGCCCTTGCCATCATCTAGGGCGTTCAGCATCGATCCAAAACCTGAAAACAAACAAAAAAAGTCAACAATAAAAACTCAAAAACGGAAAGGCAAAGGAATAAGGTAGCAAAACTCACGGCCATCTAACTCAATAAAAACAGGCTCCAAGAAAGGCGAAGGCCACAAGCGGCTCATGCCCGCCCACACAAGGGCTTCCTCAGGAAGTACCCGCATCGGCGTTGGTGAAGTAGTAAGTGTGCGAAACCAGTCGCACTTCTCATGGGCGGCCGGAGTGATATCAGTAAGAGCATTGTTGGGAGCGCGATGGATCATGGTCTCAGGTACCACGTCCTCAGAAATCCAAAAGAACTTTTTCTTCCAATCCTTGGAAGTATCCTCGGTCACGTTGCCAATGACCCTATCAGGCAAACTATGGGAAGTGAACCATCCATTCCGGTTAGCCATCTTGTAAAAGACAACGAATCGGTCCAGCCGGGGTACTAGATTATGTGCCATACACACGAACTCGAAGTGTCGAATTCGCATGACGGCACGAGGGTGAAGTTGAGATAAGTGAATCCCAAACGCCTTAACCAACTGCAGAAAGAACTTTGTGATTGGAAGGCGAAAGTTCCCACGGTCAAAATAGTCGGCGTATAGTGCCATCTTCCCAGGAGGTGGAAAGCTGGCTATAGAGCCGGCAGAAGGGAACTCCGGTCCCCACTCCGGTGGAATGCCGTAAGTCGTAATAAGTTTCTGGTATTCCTCTTGCCCCAGTGGACTTCTATCTCATCAATCTCAGATTGAGCAGACGCCATTACAAACACTTGGTAAAATATCAGGTTATCTTAGGAAAGATTAAATGATAGATTAAAGAAAGAAAGCAAGTTCGTATTTAGAATTCAAAGGCGATAAAACTTCAAAAAAGAAGTTAACTCCCTCTATTTATACCCACCGCAATTAATGCGATGGGATGCGAACAGTAGAGAGAGAAAAAACCGTCCAGTAACAGATCGCCACGTCATGCAGGAAGTTCGAAAAAGGGAAAAAGTTGTACAGTCGGGTACAGTAACAGCCGTAAAAAACGTCCAGTCACCTGCACACGCGACTGCGAGTGGCCAACTTGTCCTTTTTCATGATTATCCATAGCAACAAAAGATATTTCTCACCAACTTGCAAAGTCAAAAATCCCCAAATCCACATTAAGCCCAGAATTTCACCCGCGTAAAATACTTCACACAAAAGAAACACTGGACTGGGGGGACTTATAGAGGTAGGGTACTAAAAAGACCCAAATATCCTTAAGTAACACCCGCGGGTCAACCAAAAACATGTCACAAGTCACCCGTTGGACATAAGAACCATCCGCATAGATCATCTGAGGAAGAAACACCCTCGTGGCACATGCGGAAGCATCCTGGCACCCTCAAGAGTCATCCGCAAGAAGGAATATCCTTCCGCGTAAATGACCACGTGGTAATTCCCCGGGACAACTGTGAATAACCAATTACCTTCTAGAAGATTTGCCAAGATGCTTTCTTGGGCATTACGTGATCCTTCGGCCAATCAGCCAGTAACACCTGGCAAGGTTGTTATAACCGTGCACATGGCCAATATTGCTCTGTTAACCAATGATAAAGAAACACGTGTCCAGGTTGTTATACATGCACATGCAATGTATAGCCTGAACCTATCATATGAAGGCACGTGTCCAGACGGTTATGAGAGCATCTTCTAAAAGGATAGCTGGCCCGATCACTTCCCCACACCCTTTGGCTATAAATACCCTCTCAATCATCATGAGGTATTCATTCACTCTCACGGTACTTTCTCAATTTACTTAAGTACTTTGCTCTCGTCAGAACTGTACTTATTCTCACGTCGGATGGTGGTTACCGGAAGACCCCCCCTCTTGTCCTTCCCGTAACGAGCTCACGGTGTTTGTTTTGCAGGTTCACGTCATTGGACTTTGGGAAATTGTGTTCATATCGTATTGACAGTTAACCATATCCTACCTTGTTGACTTATTGGATATAGGACCCATTAGTAGGGAGTAGATCCGTGCTTCTTCAGTGCTATGTAATTCTTAGATGATAAGAACAACAGTACTACAAGCCTACAACAGTACTATATATATAAGCCCAAAAACTATACTTAAACTCTAATGATTAACCAACAAAGTGTGGACTTTTAGTTAAGCATGGAAACGTGGGCACTTTGGTGACTAATGTGTCTTGCACAATGTTTTGAAACATGCATATACTAGTCGTATGATCGTTGGATTTGGCATGCCTACTTTAATATGGTCGGCACAAACAATGATATTATTGTTGATGGAATGTTAACAATGTGGAGTATGAGTATGGGTATTGTCTTAGCGATGGCACTAATCCAAAGTGGGCTACGTAATTGCCACATGACAAAACAACGATAATATTTCTAGAAAAAGTAAGAACCCACACGAAAATAAATTTTAACGGGCGTTCAATGTGCTGAAGAAAATTAGATGAAGTATCATTTCCCGATCAACACGAATATGGTCAAAAGTGAAAGTAATAAGCATCATGTATTGTTGCTTGATTTTACTTAACATGATATATAATTGAATAAACAGGGAACGCAATTACTTGTCCTATTATAACAAAGACGATGAATAAATTATATTATATTTTTATTTTTTTATTTCAGTTAATTTTTATTAATGTATGCATTCCTTTTTTTATATTCATATAATGTATTTTTTATGTTAATTTAAATAAAACAGTTAGTAAGAACCAACATTTTTGGAAGAGAAATAATGATTACTTATTTTTATCCTGAAGACGTATTGGGTTATTGGTGATTATAAAACATATTATCGTTTGTTGCGTATTATTTATATATTGCCATGAATACTTTTTTTATTTTCGCAAACTAAAGACGTATTTAAATCTCTAAATATATTGCATGCATTGATTCGTATGTTAGTGTGATAACAAATTTCAAGATTTGTCTAAACGAAGGCGCGCATGATTTTATCAGGTATGGCATTCATGTTTTGGAGACGTGGTTGGACATTGTCAATTTGTAGTTGATTCTAACGGGGCTCATGTTTCGTTTATAACCTCTTGTAACAATGTCACTCAAGATGTTTGTAGACTTGCTGAATCGTTGGCCAACCTTATTGTGCTGAAACAAGAAACTAATCCTAGTACTCTATTATTATTACTATTATTATTATTATGAACAGCCAATTTAGATTATTGGCAGACCACTAATCCACCAATCACTTCCATTCCTTTCTCGGGAAGAAACGTACCCATATATAGGTGAAAAAAAACCCTTGAACCCTAGACCTACTTTATGATTTGTTATGATGAGAAGCATCTAAAACCTAACATGTTTTTTTTAATAAAATTGTCGGGATAGTTACTGTGTTTCCGGCTTAAGCAACGGCTGACTTGGTCAAAGTTGGTTATATACATATAAGTGTACGAAACAATCATACCCTTAATTTCACTTAAAACAAAACCGCTATGATAAAAATGTAAATAATGAAAAAGAAATATAGGTTGCTTTTCGTCACACATAATTATTGATTTATAAGTTGCATAATATTCTTCATACGTAATTACCTTTTTTAGTGTTATTACTTTTATTCACGTATAATTATTTAACTTCATCCGTAAGTATTATTATTATTTCATGTGTAACAATATTATTTCATGCATTATTTACGTGAAAATATATGTAAATGAATTTTTTTGGTAGACAAATATGCAATAATATAATATAATAGCTTTATAAAATGAGAGTATTAGCACAAATATATCATTAGTGCACTTCAACTATTTTATTTATATGAAAACTAGTGTTTACCCTACGTGTTGCGCCGAGACAACTAGTAAAACCCCAACGTTAAAATGAGGGTGTTGTAATACTCCGAGTGTTACGATGGTAAGTTGACGTGAATTAAGACATTATCGGTTATGCTCGCTAAGGTATAGACACAGTTGGTAAAAACCTAAGCGTCAAACCCAAAAGATAAATTTGTCAGTTTAACATATAAAAAAATAAAAGTTTCGATGTTTATTTGGTCGGTAAACCCGGGCAGTTGTAAAACCCAAACGTTATCGGTCCAGGGCCTTGAGGCGGTAACTCGACACAAATTCGGTCGGTTTAGGTTACTTTCGTTATGGTGTCGAAGCTAAAAGATGGTAAAAATATAAAAATTAAGGTGGATCAATGGGTGATATCAGTCAGTAAATTTAGACGGTGGCAAAACACGACATTGTCGGTCATGGTCGTTAAGGTTGTGAATTTACACGAATTTGGTCCGTTATGTTCTTTACCGTACCCGAACTAAAAAAATAAATATAAAATGATAATGACCAATACGGTGCCGCCAAGTTACCCAATCGACACTTAGCGGCACTAAACTTCCTAATTATTATATATCATAATGTGGTTTAGTTAGGTATATTTTTGTTCAAAATAACCAATATTTAGCAGTTATAAATACATACTTGTAGTTCATTCATAACCATAACTCATTTTACTACTAGAAAGCATTCTACTTGTAATGATGCCATCTTTATCATCGTCAACAATCGATTTCGTTTTTTTGATTGCTTTGGTTATTGTGATACCGAATGCTGCTCCCTGCAACGTTCCTAAACCGTATCAGTTTGTTCACAATGTTTGTAAAAAACTAAGACATGAGCATTTCTGCTTGGCGGTCTTAAAATCCGATGAAAGGAGTAAGTTTGCAAAAAACATAACAACCCTTACAACGATTGCGGTCAATGTGGCAACGAAGAACTCGACTGGGATCCGAGATTACTTCTTCAGAGTGAAAACTGGTCCTCCAGCTGTGTTGAAGTCTCTAAAATATTGTATCAATTCGTATAATAATGTGATCTCAAATTTCAAGTTTTGTCTAAACGAAGGTGAGTGTACTTTTATCGGTTACGACATTCATGTTGCTGGAGACGCGGTTAGACTTTGTCAATCGATTGCGGATCGTAACGGGGCTCATGATTCGTTTATAACTACTAGTAACAATGTTACTCTAGAGTTTTGTGGGCTTGCTGAATTTTTGGCCAACCTTATGTGTAGCAATGAAAGAGGAGCCTAAACCTAGTACTTTATGATTTGTTTTAAAGAGAAGATGCATCAAATACTAATTCGTGTGTTTAAGATACTGTTTCATATATTTATAATATAATCGATTTATAAATCTTTTCTCACTGGATAATTCCGGGTAGTAAGGCTTTATTCGTTGGTGATTCAAAAATAAATAAGTCTTTTCTTATTCCTACGTGTTGTCAACTTTATGTTGATATTATTACGATTGTGCAATTGATGATATATATTTTGTTTTTCACTACTTTTAAAATGCATCTAATATGTTACATTTCGTGATCGAGCCTTCATCTCTTAGGATAGAGACGACACCAATATCGCCAAACCAAAACTCATTGGTGCGGTTGTAGATATAAAACAATGTGTCTATGTTAGGGTACGTAAGGCGTGGTTAGGGAAACATGGCGGGGAGGGTGAGTTGGAACTAAAGCTCAGTCGGGAATGTTATCAGAGGGGAGCGTATAGAAATCTCGAGAGGAAGCCATCCCGCAGAGGAAGCCGATGCTTTATGTACAACCATTAATGTTCAATGTACAACCTCAATGCTTCATTATTAAAGAAATTTATTTCCAAATATTTTAAAAGAAAATAGATTATAAAATTAAAAACCACATCAATGTTTACCTTTTAAGAATTATAACAATATAGTGTAACTAAATCCAATAAATACTATAAAAATACGAAGGGAATGTATTATGGGTATCCACTTTGGCCTTCACCCCATAGGGGTAAAACAATGTGGTAATAGTAATACTAATATTAATTGATCTAAGAACCATTTTCGTTACATATACCTTCCATGTGGTGTGTTTTGTCTTCCATGTGGTGTGCAAAATACGTTGTTGCTTTAAGTTGCATGTTATGTTTTCCATGTGGCATGACATTTTGGCTATACATATCTACTAACAAATTGAGCTGAACCTAACTAAAAGTAAAAAAAAATGACCTTAACTCTTTATCAAAGGGTTAAATCGGATTTCGAATTGATAAATTATCAAACTCATATGCAAGGGTTTAGGAGTTTCAATTTACATAAACGAATGTACAAATTAGCAAACTATTCATTACAACTTTGAACTTTCTAAACTACGTTAACGAATTTCATAATACAAAATAATCGGATCGACAGATTTAAAAGTTTTATCTTTCCATAATAAAAATATAACAAAACAAAAATAAGCCCACGAATCAACTTAACTGCTCGTGGCTTGAAATGAGATTTGCATAAAAGAAAAAAAAAATATTAAACCAATTAGGCTGGAAATGAGTTCCGCATGAAAACAATTCATGCAAAAAGATTCGATCTTGGGACAAAATTATAGGTGCTAAAGATTTCGGTAGCCTTGGTCCCTTGGAGTTGGTTGCATTAGGGTTTAGATATATGAACTTCGCTTTACTCGCAAAATGGTGGTGATGCTTCAAAGCTGAGCCATCACAGGTTTTGGGCCAAGGTGATTTAATACTTGCATGGCAAACTCATTGGCTCGGTGGGGAATGGGTGTAGGACAAATATTTGGACCGATAAATGGACCGGTTCGAAAAGGATCGGGTCGTATTGCTTTGTTAAGACATGCGTAACTATTGAGTTGAAATGGGCTTGGAAACTTGGCCAGATTCATTAATTGGGCAGATTATAGTGACTCTTCAATAATTGACAAGGGCCAATCTCAAAGTTGACTTGTTTTTAAATTCTATATGATTCAACTCATCATATTGTTTTCCTTTTTTTGAAATAAAGAAACAAATTCATATATCCCCTCTAAAATGTGAAATTACGCATTTTCACAAGTCATGTTTGAAGTGCATTACCGCATTATACATTATTATGTATTGAACTTGTATTTTGAGAAATATGTAATTTTACAAGTTTAGAAAGGTATATATATGAAATTATCCCTAATTTTTTATGATCTTCTATAAAACAAATCAAGTTGTCATGTCCCGTTTATGATAATTGATAAGGGACATTGCTTATGTTTTGCTATAGACTTGTCATGAAAAGTAACATGTTTATGCAAATACACTTTTCAAATCGATGAAGATTACCATGTAAATAACAGAACTAACAAGTGTGAAAGTTTTCATTTGACGTGTTGCTACATATGTTATAATTGTTAGATATAAAACTATAGTTTTATTGGTTCTTAATTGAGTTGTTTTATTTTTTTTTGTATATATAATACTTGGAAAAAGTATAATCAACTTTGGATACTTGGAAGACAATAATGCTAGAATGAAGATGTGTAAGGATTAGACTTTATATTGTTGGAGCTAAAGTACATATACCTTTTTGTTGATGAGTTTAGAGTTAACACTCTCGTCATGCTCTCGGGCCTTCTCTCGCGCTTAACTCACTTAGGATTACAAATCTATTATTCATTGTTGATTATTCTGGTGTCTTCTACTTTCAATTCCAGTTGTTTGTTGTTCGATCTAAAAGATGTATTCGGCTCATTTTGAATCGGTTTAATTTTGTTTTTACATTATTTTCGTTTTTGGTGTGCAATATAAGTCTATAATCTTTGTTCTTGTGTTTATTTCAAGATCTTGTAAACGATTTCAAAATTAAATCATAATAAAACTTATGAACATTAGATTTTGACAAATAAATTCAAACACCATACAAGCAAATACAAACAACAGAAGTCATATTACGTTAAAAAAACAACATACTTTTTTCAGTTCTTTTCTAATAGACAATCTATTCTACTTCTACTCTCAAACTAGAACCCATACATATTACTCTTCATCCGGTCAAAAAAATCTCTGTCTCACCTATAAATAGGGCTTCACTGATTCTAGATAAGGTCGGTGGGTATACACCGGTGTAGGTCATCAAATGAGCTGACATGGCACCTCAAATGAAGAATGAATTCATTTGAACACCACCCCTCTCTATCTCATTTCAGTATTGACATGAGGCCACTAACCATGATCACGTGGGTCAATAAAGTCTTCAGCCAATCAAAATTTTATTTTTTTGTTTTGTTTTCTTTTTTCAATTCTTAATAAAATGATGGAGAATGATCTATACCCGTGATTGAAGAGTGAGGTTGAATGATGAAGGAAGAGCTGACATGGCACATATGTGACGAATACGAGGAAATGAATCAATTGAGCCATAGCTTTTAGCCAAACTTTGGTCATTCATGTTGTATTTAAAGATTTTGACACGCAGACAATTGACTTGGCAACCACGGTCAAATTTTGTCAGGGGTAAGGGGTGCATGCAAGGATAAGCTTTCATGGGTTCCAAACCAAAAAATAAAATCACCCCCACCTAGGGATGGAAAAAATGCCCAAGCCTTATAATATTCGTCAATTTTCGAATCCGAAAACCCGACTTGTTTAATTTTTTTTATTTATTTGATTATAGTTATAAGATTGTACAAAAACAACCATTAGCCAACTCTGATTAACTTTTGCACCCACCACCATAGAACAGGGACCAAATTGCAGTTATTATTCAATTTCTTTCCCTCCTTTCTCCTCCCTCTTACGATCAGCCATACCCCCCCCACCCCCACCCACCATTTCTTAGACCTTAATTTACGGACTAATTGGCAAAATTAATATTACCATATCAATCCTTACCAAAATCCGATCCTACCGACACGCTATACATGGTAAATAACAACGAATTGACAGCTAACATGAATGATAACAAACCGCAATATTTTCAAAAAGTTGTGAATACTGTAACATTCGTCAATTTTCGAACCCGAAAACCCGACTCGTTTAAATCTTGTATTTCGTTGTGATTATATTTAATTCTTTTTATCATTAACAACTAGTAATATTTGTCGGTGAACTTTGAGGAGCTTGACCATTTTCATCCTAATTCTTTTTATTATCTCATCATCACCTAATCCACACGTTAAGGTGAGTTTACATATCCTGCTTTTTCATTTTTTAAATTTTGGGGGTGACATGTATACCATATTTAAATTACTCATTTTAGTTATTTATCTATTCATAACACAATTCAATATATGTTTATGTGTGATTATTGCATGCTCTATGATAACGTTCTATGTGCTTAATTGTTTTTTTTTTTTTTATGTTTGGCAATTGGTATCTCATCCTCATCTATCCTCATCTAGTATGATCATGCATTACCCAAGTACTTTGGTTTCGTATAAATAAGAACGGGTCCACATCTATTTAGTTGTTTACATTTCATAAGAATTGTAACACTCATCATTTACATATGAATTGTGATTTATCTCCATATATATATAAAACTAAAACTTATGTATTCTCACCAACATTCGTGTTGACAAAATCTATTTTCATACATGTTACAGGTACAAGTAGTTGATATTATTCAAGTTGAAAGACAATAGTTTGACCTCAGGATATTATTCAAAAACCAAGAAGTATGATGTATTGATTTGATTATTATAATTGTGTACTTGTTTTGATATTAATGAATTAAGTAATTATTGTCACTTCAATTAGTGTCTTTTGATTTGTTGTCCAATCAATACGTTACGCCCCGGCATGTTCCGCCGCCTTTGGTCGGGGTGTGACAGATTGGTATTAGAGTCGAAGGCTATAAGATAAGTGGTTAGATATAACGACCTAGTAGCATGCTTAGGGTCCCTATACATGATGCCTTTACGTGTTTGCATCCAGAATTATATTATTGATTGCAGTAGCTTAAATACTATTTAATGATTTAATGTTATTCTTGTACAAAAAAGCACACACTTAATCCGAGGCTATGCCTCACTCTCAAAATTGTATTCAAACTTTAGAAAAAAAATGGGAAATTCCTTAAGAAATCCCGCCTTTTCACTCCCCTCTCGTTGAGGAAGATTCGTGTGACGGACATGTAGTAAACTGTAAGAGTGACACACTTGTTTACCGAACACTCGACACCAAGGCTTGCGAGCTTAAGGAAGTGCAATGCGCATAAATCTCAATCAACCGCGAGACCCGGTTGCTTTCCTGGAGTGTTTAGTATGGGTGTGGAACTTATTATGCCGAAACATATCACATCAAACGAAACCGAATCTACTACCCTCATTGTATCAAACGTGGTCATGTGACAATCACACTCTTAAATAAACAATTTTTGTTAAAAAATTTTTATTTTGTTAAGAATGAATATTTTCTCAAATTATCAATTTCATCAATACTCTAAGTTAAGGTTCTTAAAATTTTATTTTGTATTCTAAGTTAAAGTTATTAAAATTTTATCTTGTATTCTCATGAATTTTCACAAAACTCCAAATTTCACATGGTCATACAATTTTTTTTTCCAAAACATAATAATTTTTTCACGTGTCGTCATTGTAGCATGTCTTCTTCCTGCCTTATCAACCGTAACCGTCGCACCGGCAACTCAGGCCATAGCATGTCATCCTGCATCGCTAAGGGAATCGTGGAGTCCCTACCAACAATCATCTCTCAACTGCAAACTGTAAATGTTCCTACATCATCCACAACTACGAACCCAATTGCTTGCTCCATCAAACAATTCAAGAATTCCAACCCGACTGAATACTTCGGTATCGACGATGCTACTATTCTCCTCCAATGGTTCGAAGAAATGGAGAGCGTGTTCCTCCACCGTGAATGTCCCGAGGACAAGAAAACCACTTACGCCTCTAGCGTACTCAAGAAGAATGCCCTCAATTGGTGGAACAGTGAGAAGCGCACGCTCGGCGCTGAGGTTGCCATGACCTTGCCTTGGGATGACCTCAAGAAACTCATGCTCAAGAAGTTTTGCCCGAAACATGAGCTTCGGAAGTTGGAAAAGGAATTTTGGAATTTGAAACAAGAAAGTGATAATAACACCATCTACAACAATCGTTTCCTTGAACTGAGCCTTCTTATCCCCCACATGGTCACTCGCCTTGAATGTTCAATCGAAAAGTACATCTCGGGTTTGCCTATACAAATCCGAGATTCCGTCCTAAGCCGTGACCCTCATTCCCTCCATGATGCCATCACCTTAGCCAGTACCCTCACTGAAAACCACGTTAAGACCGGGACCTTGACGCAGAAAAGTTCCAAGAAGCCCAATGATAAGCCTACGTCCGAGCCCGCCAAAGAAACCAAGTCCGAATCTTTCAAACCCGAGTCTTTTAAGCCCGAATCCTTCAAGCACAACAAAAACAACTCTCCCCATTACCACGACAATAAAAGAAAGCCCAATTCCCAAAACTATGTCTTGGCCCAATCGCAAATCCAACCCACCAAGAAGCCCTACACATGACCCCACCCATTATGTGATACGTGTAAATTTCACCATTCGCCTAACCTCAAGTATCGTCAATGCACCCATTGCGATCGATTTGGTCACCTCTTTACCACATGCCGTGAACGCAACCAACTCATGAGCAATCATTTACCTCACCACTTACCCAACCTCAAACTTTACCTTATGCTCAACCGTTTACTCAAGCACCCTCAACTATTAGAGCTTGTGACAATTGTGGAGACCCTAGCCATTATCGCAATGCATGCCCAAGACTCGCACACATGAACCAAATGCAATCCTACCTAACCCAAACCACTCAATATCAAGCTTACCAAGCTAAAGTGTAAGGCCCCGTTCCCGGTGCCTCACTTTAACGTCAGATTTACTCATAAACACAATTCTACAAATCAAAGTTTATTAAAACTTTCGCGGAATATAAAACTTTAACCGTTTATTACAAAACATTTAATCTTTTCTTTAAAACCATAACATAAATCATCATATCAAAACATCATTTCTTCCATCTTCATAAGCAAGCCGTTAGATCCATGCCATGTGCCAACCTCATGCTAGCTCTTTAATCATATTCACTTGCGTGCATACTAAAAGTCAGCTACGCTGAGTCAGTTCTAGTTAATCAGGCGTCATACAATACATACACATATCTTACTTACATACATATCTTAACCTTGTATAAATATCCATAAGAGGAACGTCATATAATATCTATTAAAATTACTATTAGTATTACCCCTACTATTTATATTCTCTATAGAAGGACACTCTATATTTATATTCTCCATAGAAGGAACACTATGCTTTCCATTAAAGGAACACTATGATTTCCATCAAAGAAACAATGGGCTTTCCATTAAAGGAACACTATGCTTTCCATCAAAGGAACACTGGGCTTTCCATTAAAGGAACACTATGCTTTCCATTTAAGGAACACTCTATATATTATCCGTAGAGGGAACTCTATATATAAGTTATCATTTAATATCCATATAAGGAGGCAATTATCACTATTCTTGGCAATACATGCAATATCCGAAGATCGTTCGCGTATCGACAAGCAATCATCCTTACATTACATACAATATCCATATCTTTATTTATAACCTAACGGTACGTGCAATATCCGAAGATCGTTCACGTATCATCAAACAATCATTCGTATCTATCACATATGTCATACTTGGCATACACTTACCATTCAAGGTAAGTGTATTAACTATCACATCGAGTATGCACACAGCCCCGAAAACATAACAAGGAAGTGGGGCTAGAAACTCACCTGGATCCTGTGTCTTTCTCCGATAGTTGTTAATCCCTTATTTAACTGAGCTCGGCTGACTGTACAAGTTACGCGTATCAATACTCATCTGATCTAATCTAACGACCTAGTGTTAGATAACATAACTATGGTTTTCCTTTGTTTTAACATTCTAGCATTTTATCTCCTTAGGTCTTTACAATCCATACCATCAAGTGTATACACGTCTGCATATACGGTTCGCCATGTATCCGGGTCTCAGTTTAAGCGAACTTAGACATATGCGAACTTATACATAAGCGAACTTAGACTTTAAGCGAACTTATATATTGAGCGAACTTATACATAAGCAAACTTAGATATTAAGCAAACTTATACTTTAAGCGAACTTATATATTGACCGAACTTATACATAAGCGAACTTAGATATTAAGTGAACTTATACATAAGCAAACTTATACATGGCGAAGTTACAGCAGGAGAACTTGATCAGCGAACTTAGATTGGATTAAAGCGAAGTTACAGCAGCAGCTACGGTCCTTTCCCAACCCCCATAATCATCCTCGTTTTAATGTGTAACCCCTTGATATGATATTATCCAACCCCGTGAACATTCCCACTATTGATTTCGGGTAAAACTCGGCCCGAAAAAGTATAAAGTTTGGACCTATAAGCTAAAAACGTTCAACACTAGATTTAAGGTTTATTTTAAACGAGTTGTTCATAACCATGAGTTCGTTAAGTCCCTTTTAATCTTCAAGTTTGCAACTTTACGATTTGTCTAGATCCGATCTATCATCCTACCAATTTTCATGTAAATCCGTTTATGAAAAGTAAACCTTTTTAACAAAAACGTACCTTTGAGGTTTTTGTTTGAAATCACTCGAGATGCTCAAAACCATATCAAACGAACTCCGATTTGAGTGATTCAAGCAGCCACGGAATCATATCGTCCCGATCTACAAATCCATCAGCTCATCTTCGCCGAAAACTGCCACTACAGTCACCGGAACAGCTGAACAGTTGCCGAAATCTTCACCTTTGAGCTGCTATGGTTTTGCTGATAAAAATCGGATTCCCCACCCCTGATCGAAGATATAATCTTTTGGAATCTTCATTTATATACCATGAACACTCAGTTAAAATTTGAGACCGATCCAACGGCTAGATCTCCGGAAATCTTTGTGTCTTTGTGGGTGGTTTTCTCAAAAGCGGGAATTGGGTTAAGTGTGTGTTTTGATGGCGTAGGCTATGGTGTGGAGATGTATGAAAATGGAAAGGATTAGGGTTTTAAGGGGTATTTATACTCCTTTAAGCCCGTGGACCTAAGGTCCATCTTTCCTTCTTGGTCCATAATTAATTTTATCTAATTAGCCTACTTGAACCATCTTTGTTATTTATTTACTTCTCTACTAATTCTAGTAAACTTTTCCATCATTAACGAAAAATACATTGAATATTATTTTTAGAAATTTCGGGATGTTATAAGTCTTCCCTCCTTAAAGAGGTTTCGTCCCCGAAACCTAGCTTATTCTTTGTAAAAGGAACACCTCATATATTCACGTACTTTATTGAATCGTCTTTGCTTTATGTGTCATCCTTCTTACTCCCTACTAGTAGTCACAAAGCGGTGTTCATGTGTTTTAGCTATTAAGGTAGCTTATCCATGAGGTCCTTGATGTACCAAGTCTCGTCTTGTCCTTCCAAGGTCTTCCTTTGATGCTTTGGTGACAATTTGGCAACTCTCTTAGCGTATCTGACTACAAGCTCCAATCGTGATCCTTCTTCATTACTTTCTGCAGTTGGAGTCATGCTGTTTTCGTATATCGCTCTGCCACAGATTCTTAAAAAGGGTGTCTGGTTGACACGTGTCTTATCACAGCTTCCAGTACGACCTCCTCGTTCCCGTCCCTTTGTAGTAGTCATTTATCTTATCTCTAAGGAAACACAAACGTTATCACCCTAGGAATTATTTAGCACATGGTTCATAAGGTAAGTAGTTAATGACATTGATCAAGTGTAATTAACTATTTGCATTACTCCTTAGGTTCTACATACTTCCCTTTATGATTTCACTTGTGCTAGTTCTACTTTTAAAAAGATAATCAATCAAACAATCAATTAATCCTATCCCTATCGTACACGTATCCTCCCTTCAGCAATTAAGCTAACCTTATCATTTATTAACTACACACTTTACCGTTACTGAGCTTGCTTGAGTGACACATGGCTATGTAGAAATGGCATCTTCTTTCTTTTCTTACTAAAATCTCATTCTTTGTGTCTAAGCCTGTCGGATGCTTAAATCTCTCGAACTTTGCTCTGATACCAACTTGTAAGGCCTCGTTCCCGGTGCCTCACTTTAACGTCGGATTTACTCATAAACACAGTTTTACAAATCAGAGTTTATAAAAACTTTCTCGGAATATAAAACTTTAACCGTTTATTACAAAACATTTAATCTTTTCTTTAAAACCATAATATAAATCATCATAACAAAACATCATTTCTTCCATCTTCAAATTCCAGTCGTTTTGATCCATGCCATGTGCCAACCTCATGCTAGCTCTTTAATCATATTCACCTGCGTGCATACTAAAAGTCAGCTACGCTGAGTCAGTTCTAGTTAATCAGACGTCATATAATACATACACATATCTTAACCTTGTATAAATATCCATAAGAGGAACGTCACATAATATCTATTAAAAGAACTATTACTATTACCCCACTATTTATATTCTCCATAGAAGGACACTCTCTATATATATATATTCTCCATAGAAGGAACACCCTATATACTTCCATAGAAGGAACACTATGCTTTCCATCAAAGAAACAATGGGCTTTCCATTAAAGAAACACTATGCTTTCCATCAAAGGAACACAGGGCTTTCCATTAAAGGAACACTATGCTTTCCATTTAAGGAACACTCTATATATTATCCGTAGAGGGAACTCTATATATAAGTTATCATTTAATATCCATATAAGGAGGCAATTATCACTATTCTTGGCAATACATGCAATATCCGAAGATCGTTCACGTATCGACAAGCAATCATCCATCCTTACATTACACACAATATCCATATCTTTATTTATAACATAACGGTACGTGCAATATCCGAAGATCGTTCACGTATCATCAAACAATCATTCGTATCTATCACATATGTCATACTTGGCATACACTTACCATTCAAGGTAAGTGTATTAACTATCACATCGAATATGCACACAGCCCCGAAAACATAACAAGGAAGTGGGGCTAGAAACTCACCTGGATCCTGTCTCTTTCTCCGATAGTTGTTAATCCCTTCTTTAACTGAGCTCGGCTGACTGTACAAGTTACGCGTATCAATACTCATCTGATCTAATCTAACGACCTAGTGTTAGATAACATAACTACGGTTTTCTTTGTTTTAACATTCTAGCATTTTATCTCCTTAGGTCTTTACAATCCATACCATCAAGTGTATACACGTCTGCATATACGGGTCGCCATGTATCCGGGTCTCAATTTAAGCGAACTTAGACATAAGCGAACTTAGATATTAAGCGAACTTATACATAAGCGAACTTAGACTTTAAGCGAACTTATATATTGAGCGAACTTATACATAAGCGAACTTAGATATTAAGCGAACTTATACTTTAAGCGAAATTATATATTGAGTGAACTTATACATATGCGAACTTAGATATTAAGCGAACTTATATATGGCGAAGTTACAGCAGGCGAACTTGATCAGCGAACTTAGATTGGATTAAGGCGAAGTTACAGCAGTAGCTTCGGGTCCTTTCTCAACCTCTATAATCATCCTCGTTTTAATGTGTAACCCCTTGATATGATATTATCCAACCCCGTGAACATTCCCATGATCAATTTCGGGTAAAACTCGGCCCAAAAAAGTATAAAGTTTGGACCTTTAAGCTAAAAACGTTAAACACTAGATCGAAGGTTTATTTTAAACGAGTCGTTTATAACGATGAGTTCGTTAAGTCCATTTTAATCTTCAAGTTTGCAACTTTACGATTTGTCTAGATCCGATCTATCATCCTACCAATTTTCATGTAAATCCGTTTATGAAAAGTAAACCTTTTTAACAAAAACGTACCTTTGAGGTTTTTGTTTGAAATCACTCGAGATGCTCAAAACCATATCAAACGAACTCTGATTTGAGTGATTCAAGTGGCCACGGAACCGTATCGTCCCGATCTACAAATCCATTAGCTCACCTTCGCCGGAAACCGCCGCTACAGTCACCGGGACAGCTGAACATTTGCCGGAATCTTCACTTTTGAGCTGCTATGGTTTTGCTGATAAAAATTGGACTTCCCCATCCCTGATCGAAGATCTAATCTTTGGGAATCTTAATTTATATACCATGAACACTCAGTTAAAATTTGAGACCGATCCGACGGCTAGATCTCCGGGAAATTTTGTGTCTTTATGGGTGGTTTTCTCAAAAACGAGAATTGGGTTAAGTGTGTGTTTTGATGGTGTTGGCTATGGTGTGGAGATGTTTGAAAATGGAAAGGATTAGGGTTTTAAGGGGTATTTATACTCCTTTAAGCCCATGGACCTATGGCCCTTCTTTCCTTCTTGGTCCATAATTAATTTTATCTAATTAGTCTACTTGAACCATCTTTGTTATTTATTTACTTCTCTACTAATTCTAGTAAACTTTTCCATCATTAACGAATAATACATTGAATATTATTTTTAGAAATTTCGGGATGTTACACCAAGTAAATCAACTACAACCAATCCAAGCTCAACCCATCCCAGCAATTCAAGCCCAACCCACTCAACCAATTCAAGTCAATCAAATCCCAATCAACCAACCTCAAGTTAACCAAGCCACTCAAGGTGCTCAAGGACATGTGTGTTACGTCAACGTTTCCCAAGTCTAAGCCTAACCCTTTATGAAGACATGCTATGCGAAAGGCGTTTCTTTTATTTTAGTTCTTTTTATTTAAATGTATTAACTTCATTAAATCTCCAATTTTGTTATGAGAATTATGGTTATTTATAATGGTATTCAATCTTTCAATTGTTCCTATTATGTCGTTTAGTGCACTATTTATTGTTACACAATTTATTATCCTGATTTAAGTGATCTATGACCGGTTATTTACCGGGACTATGTGCATGGTAATGTGCATAGTTACCTAATAGTACCGTATTTGTATCATAAGCTACCTATGACCGATTTCCTATAAACGTTTTGGAAATTGGCACTATGAACTTGTGTTGGACATAGTTATCTAATAGGAGTCACATGTATAAATTTTATTTCGATATTTTAATACATGGCTACCCAAACCCTCCAAACTCACCACATTCTCACGGTACTCTTTCCTCATCTTATCTGATTTTATACTCTTGATTTAAAGCCTCATCTAGTAATATATTCTTTAATCATGTGTTTTGTTGACCTTTTTATGTCTTTAGTTATTCATGAATTTTGTTTTCACCTCAAGTACTTCAAATACACCGAATGTGTAAGATAGCTATATAATTTCAAATTTTCCACCATCTATTTATTTCAACTTGTTATTACTTTCGTTGATACCGTTATATTTTGCAAATTTGTTTACTAGTTATTTATGGTCGTCAAAGTCCTCTAATTTATTTTGTTTCATCACTCTTGACCAAATAATTCCCTTTAATTATCCACTTAAAAAAGTTTTCTTTTAGCTTTACCTTGTTTGCAAACCAGCACAACGGGACGAACCATGTGCATCATGCGACGGTCTAAATAATTATGAGTGCACGAATAATTATCAAAATCCTCGCATGGAACTCACGGTGAATACGGCTGTGTCTCATAACTCAGAACTTAGGGTGATTTTGGGTAACGGTACAAATATAGATGCGATAAGGGCATGGTGGATACGCCGCAGGTACATCCTATATATAAGTATCCTTATCATATCTTCCATTTGTAGCGTTAAAAGGGTCATTTGAAGTTTTGTGTTATTATTTATTTATATATAATAAAAATATCTCTTGATTTTGTTTTCCTTCTTTTTATTATGGTATATTTTTTCTTCTTCTTTAATTTCGGTACGAAAATTTCAAAAAGTTGTGAATACTGTAACATTCGTCAATTTTCGAACCCGAAAACCCGACTCGTTTAAATTTTATTTATTTATTTGATTATAGTTATAAGATTGTACAAAAACAACCCTTAGCCAACTCTGATTAACTTTTGCACCCGCCACCATAGAACATGTACCAAATTGCAGTTATTATTCAATTTCTTTCATTCTTTTCTCCTCCCTCTTACGATCAGCCATACCCCCCTCCCCCAAACCATTTCTTGGACCTTAATTTACATACTAATTGCAAATTTAATATTACCATATCAATACTTACCAAAATCCGATCCTACCAACACGCTATACATGGTAAATAACAACGAATTGACAGCTAACCTGAATAATAACAAACCGCGAAATTTTCAAAAAGTTGTGAATGTTGTAACCTTCGTCAATTTTCGAACCCGAAAACCCGACTCGTTTAAATCTTTGTATTACGCTGTGATTATATTTAATGCTTGTTATCATTAACAACTAGGAATATTTGTCGGTGAACCTTAAGGAGCTTGACCGTTTTCATCCTAATTCTTTTTATTATCTCATCATCACCTAATCCACACGTTAAGATGAGTTTACATACCCCCTTTTCATCTTTTTAATTTTGGAGGTGACATGTATACCATATTTAAATTACCCATTTTATTTATTTGTCTATTCATAACGGAATTCGATATATGTTTATGTGTGATTATTGCATGCTCTATGATAATGCTCTATGTGCTTAATTGTTTATATTATGGTTTGTGGTTGGTATCTCATCTATCCTCATCTAGTATGATCATACATTTACCCATGTACCTTTATTTCGTATAAATAAGAACGGGTCCACATCTAATTAGTTGTTTACATTTTCATAAGAATTGTAACACTCATCATTTACATATGAATTGTGATTTATCTCCATATATATATAAAACTAAAACTTATGTATTCTCATCAACATTCGTATTGACAAACTCTATTTTCATACATGTTAAAGGTACAAGTAGTTGATATTATTCAAGTTGGAAGACAATAGTTTGACCTTAAGATATTATTCAAAAACCAAGAAGTATGATGTATTGATTTGATTAATATAATTGTGTACTTGTTTTGATATTAATGAATTAAGTAACTATTGTCACTTCAATTAGTATCTTTTGAGCTGTTGTCCAATCAATACATTTCACCCCAGCATGTTCCGCCGCCTTTGGTCGGGGTGTGACAAGCCTGATGGGATACCCGAAACAAATGAGACGGGTATACCCGAAACCCGATGAGTATGGGCCGGTTATGGTATCGGAATTTAAAAGTTTTCGCAGGTACAGGCCGGGTATGGGATTAGATTATACCCAGCCCGATTACCCGAAAACACATACCCATTTACCTGAACCATAAACCTGAAGAATTCATATATAAAAAATTATATAAAAATTATAATGATATTATTTGTTTATTGTCATGCTTGTACATATGGAGTGCATTATATATAAAATCGTAATAATTTTTGAATGAATAAAAGGTATAAAATAATTTTAATGATTAAAAAATGTATATGAAAGTCCCCACGGGTATACCAGATATCCGCGGGTATGCCCAATACCCGACGGTTAATTACCGTTAAGTAATTGGCCGGGTATGGGACAGGGTTTTTCAAACGGGTATGGGCATGAGATTACCAATATCCTGCGCGATCCCTGCCTGTTGCCATCCCTACGGCCCCACCTATGTGGGTAGATTGACAAATTGCAATTTATGACAAACCTTTACCATTAAAAATATATGAATGATGGAAAACATAAATGTATAGTTAGTTACTATTATTATTATTATTATTATTATTATTATTATTATTATTATTATTAGTATTACATATAATACCACTAACTCTTCATCATTTTATTTACTCAATTTTTTCATCATTTTTATTCACTAAAAGATTTACCATTTTTATTCGTTCAACCCTCAATAACTAATTTCTCAAACGATGATATCTGAATATTCATACCGCCGAATGATTTTGATAACGATTTTTTTTTCAAATGATAGTAGCATACAGTTTTTCAAAAGATTCGTCGTGCAAGATGAAGAGGAAGGCACGACAACATCATCATTGAGCAATATAGTTGGCCGAAAGATCATTTAGTTTAAATTTTTGTGTTTTATTATTTTTTTGTTTGAATTGTTGTAATTTATTTTTCCGGATTTCAGTTATGTTAAATTTTTAATTCTAATGAAATATAATTTTAATAAAATTCAATTGTTTTATTTATTTTAGATTATAAAAAACAAAAAATACCATAAAGTGTTCTAGGGTACTTGTGGGTAGGTTCTGTCGGTGACTTTGTGTTTTGTGGGTACATGAGGATAGAAATGAGATGACAGTGTGAGATTGATCGATGCATGGATAATACCCATTAAGACGACGATGATGAAGAATTCTTTGTCTATTTCACCCCATAAATTGTAATCGTTGAAAACGATGACACCGAAAGAAAAGAAGAAATGAAGCACAAAATGAAATTTTGTTATCTTAGAATGAAAATTACACCTAAACAAGAAACAAAAAACAATACATATACATAAACATATATGGGCGTATATGTTGCAAACATGAGCCTATAACATATACGCTCACCCCCTCCCCCCCCTTCTTCAAGTTGGAGGTTGAGAAAACCCCAACTTGCATAAGAGCAAGTGTAAATAAGGTCCTAGTAAGCTCTTAGTAAAAATGCCAGCATGATATTTCGTGTTTATATGTACCAAAGTCGCTAGGCCATCTTGTAACTTCTCACGAACAAAATTACAATCTATTTCAATGTGCGTAGTCCCTTATGAAAAGCCAGTGTAAATCCCTAAAACGGATCTTTCAATATGATATCACGTGATATCGTTGGTATGCGGAATATAACAACGAATGGATTCAATATAAGGCAAGTAAATAATAAGAACAAAATGATAATGCTTCAAAACACATGTTTATTAACGTCGAGTGATTAAGCACAATAGATTAAAAACTAGATAATACTTCTTGACTAGTTCTTTCTCTCTCGTCTGTGTCCAACCCACCCGGTTAACAATACATTATATTTATACACATGCTAACACTAAGCCCAACCATATTAAGCCCACCAAAAACATTCTTTTGGTTTACATACGGGAACCCAAAACTAAGCCCAATAACTAAGCGTAAACCATTTAGTGTGGTCCAACATTCTCCCCCTTGGTTTACCGCTTGATCATAACTAGTGCTCGAGTATGTCAGCTCAGCTTCCTTGTATGCGCCTGCCCACAATCCTGTTCGAATTATGGACCCAACCATACTTGTATATCCCTTAGCGGTTGGTTCATAAAGTGGTTCAACTGTAATTTGAAAGCCAATAAGGATCTTTATATCACTTTCTCCAATATTCAACAAATCCCTCGGATCAACAAGTTGATACTGTCCTTGAACAAGTCTGATAATAACAGTAGTTGTTTCACCATCGTATGTACAAAATTTCATCCCCTCAAGAGTACCCTCAGGAAACCTTTTAGTGATCGGAATGGATGCCTCTTTATCAGTTCGGGGCCACATCACATTCACCAAAGTCTTGTTAGTGCGAGGATCACGGACTCCTTTGGCTTTCTTTAGAAACGACTCAGCAGTAGTCATGTTGGGGAATCCACGTTCGACCTGATTTCTTAGATAATTCCAAAAGTTTATGGATTTCAGATCATTGTTTGGATTGTAGAAAGGAGCATTTATCAAATCTGTTAGGTCAACCTTTGTCCACGAACTGAAACGCTTCATTTTCTTATAATATTCGGTGTTACACGACTTTATTTTGACCCACCACATCTGTTTATCCACGTCATAACCCCATGAACCAACACCCGAGAAATCACCATATGTATCAACAAATCCTTTGTTTAGTTCGACAACGAATTTTTCTGGATGGTCAGAAGTTACCAAATGTTGATTAGAATTATTTCTTACCAGCATCTTTTTCTGTATCCTCTCAACTTGTTCGGCTGTCTTTGGAGGAGCAGCCAAGTATTGTTCCAGTGTTTCACAGACATCAATAATAGAAGCAGGTCGCATGCTTGAACCACTACTTTTATTGTCACCAGTTGTCTCTTCACCATGGTCATCATAACTTTTAAATTCATCTCCAAACTTCTAAATCAACTTCTGTTGGAGGTCTAAGTATAGTGAAGTAAGGCCGCCCGTGTTTGCTTCAAGCTCTTGGATCTTTGAGTCTTTATCAGTGTTACTAGCTTCGAGTTCTTAGATCCGTACATCGTTTACCACCGAGTCTTATTCAAGGTCAAAGACTCGATGTTGTAAGGATTGTACATCAACGGGTTCAGCCTGAAGAACAATCACCTTGCCCTTGTCTTGTATGAATATGTCTTGCATTTCCAGAATGTGAGCGATTTTGTCAGCAGCACTTGAACTTTGCTAACCAATCGGGTCAGACGATCCTGATGGTTCGTTGGTGGATTGAATGTGCCTTTCAAACTCTAACTCTTGTGTGATGTCATCAAATATATGTGCTTGAGTTTGTTAATCAGCGGTAGATGGACCTTGATCAACTTGAGCTTCAATAATAGCGGGCTCAGAATCTTTAGGTTGGTTGGTTGGTGTAGCTTCAGTAACCAGCTCACCCGGTCTCGGATATTTCTTTCATCTTTTTCTTGGAATGAGATCGGTGGCTGGCTCTTCTTCAATATTGTCATCATGTGTCACAGTGACCGATTGAGGATGCTTCAATGCAGTCGACTGGAGCTTTTATTTAAACGCTTGAAATTCTTTCATTTGATCAACAGTAGGTACTGATTGTTGTTCCTGGTGTTCAGTCCATGTGTTGTGTTGGAGAACTGTCAGGCTCATCATCATCAGAAATCGTCTCATAAGCAGTTGTGAACCTTGAAGCAGGTGTCACATTTTTATTAGCAATAGAGGCACTAGCACCAGCAGTAGCCAGCCTCGGTTTCAGCGAATCTTCCAAACTTGACTAGCTAATGAAGTCCTTTAGACCGGTCGCTATGGGGCGCCCTTGGGGGGGGGGGGGGCTTTTTGGGACGTAGGCACCGAACATCTCTGTGGGGCGCCGATGAACCAAGGGAGACGAAGGTGAGTCCGTTCCAACGGCCGGCGCGGTTTTGAATTTTGGTGGGTCCCCCCCCTCCAACGTTCAAATTAACGGCTCTTAAAAAAACCTAATTATTTTATTTATAAATACTAACCCATTTTATCAATTTTTACTCATACAAATACCAAATTTCAATCAAATTTCACTAAAAAAATCTCTCAACCATCTACCATGGATCCTTTCTCAAATTTCACAAGCTTGACCTCAAACCCGAACCCAAACCCGAAAACGAGCTTGAGCTCAAACCATAACCAAAACCCGAACACTAACCCAAACCCGTGGGATCCGGCTCAAAGGTGGTGGGCTAGTATGCTCGCAAACAACAATGACCCTACCAACCCTTTCTACGCCAACCAACATCTACCCTCCATACCACCAAACGTACAACCGTTTCCCAACGATATGTTTTATTGAATGCCAATTCCGTTTATGCCTCCGCCACCCAAACCCCAATACTCGGGAGCCAAGTTCCTAAAACCGAAGTTCCTGAAACCCAAGTTCGTCGTATACGAAGCCATAAAAAGAAGGTTGTAGCTGATCAAACACCAACCGAAAAGGTTGACAGGAAAAGCGGGAAGACGATGAGGAAGCGATGTTAGCGCAAGCGTGGATAGACTCATCCGAAGACTCAGTCTGGTAAACGCATCACGATATTTTGGGCAGAAATACGTGATAAGTTCTTTGAGATAATGGGTCGAGGTCGCAACAGCGGGGATGATTCCGTCTCCAACAAATAGAAGGCAATTGTTTTTAAAAATGAACCACTTCTCCACAATTCACAATCGCCTTAAGAACAACAAAGGAAACGACACGAATGACGCCGACCTTCTTAAGTCTATGTTGAAACAATACAAGGGCCTTCATTGTCACCACTTCGGCATGGAGATGTTTGAAATTTGGAAGAAATGCACAAGCTTGCCAAAGTGGCATCCGATCCAGACATCTTCACCGCGACCGTCCAAACGGTCAAAAACAACGTCTACTTCGGCCAATCAATTGCCATCTCAACCCGGGTCGGATGCTCGTTCTCAATTTAACTTAAACGAGATTGATCCCGATTTTCTTTTTGATGAACCGGATGAGTTTCCACGTCCGGTAGGAAGAGAAAAGGCCAAGGCGGCGACTAGAGGTGGGGGATCTTCGTCTAGAACGACATCCTCGATGAGTTCCGACGTGAGCGCGCGGTTTGACAGCTTGGAGCTTGCACTTAAAGAGTTTCGCGAGGACAAAAAACACTCTAAAGAGGAACTCAAGATAATACACAAAGAAAGAAAAGCGATGCATGCGGAATACAAAGCCATGCATGAAGAAAGAAAGAACGCTAAATCGGAGCGGCAACGAGAGAAGGACTTCAAGCCCCTCGCAAAGGATCTCTCGCATCTAGATCCGGCTACGCGGGCGTTTTGGAGAAAAAAAACAAGGATAATGGCAAAATACGAGAACGAGGACTCGGGCGCCGAATATTAGTTCTATTTTTTTCTATTTGTATGTTTCTTTTTATGATTTTTAGTTTAATTAAGTTTGATTTTTATTAATTTTAAGTTTAATAAAGTTTTTGGTTTTTTAGTTTTATATTAAAAAAATTAAAGGGGCTTCGAAGCCCCCTCACCATAGAGGGGCATCTTTGGGGTGGGACTTTGAAGCCCCCAGTTTCCACGTGGTACTGAAGAGGCACTGGGGAGGGGCTTCGAAGCCCCTCACCATAGAGGATGGTCTTATAGACCACTTTGGCCCCCTTTCTTGGCTGCTTCATCAACCCAAACATATTGGGACCCATGGTCTTCAGATCGAGCGTCTCTATAAATTTGATTAGGTCAGGATAATGAGATTTGAAAATCATCCGTAGAAACCTCAGGTACATCAAGAACATCTCCTTCTTCTTGCCCTTGAGGTTGCTTATCATTTCATCAAACACAAACTTGGAATAACTGTAGTTCCATTCCGTGATCAAATCAACCACAACCGACATCTGAATGTGGCTTATCTCATCAGAACCGCCCTTTCGTCCTGAGACACACGTAAAGAATGTGTGAATCAATAACCTCCAGTATGGATGGAATAACTTCTTGATGGCTAGAGGGTAGGATCCTTCATATCCCATTCTCAAGGTAATTTCAGCAACAACATTGGTAGAATATTATGTGGGATAACCAGGTTGATCACCAAACAGCAACACCTCACGAATAATAGCCTCGGAAATAATAATAGGCTTATTTTGGATCTTTAATTCAATCACCACGGCTCCCCCAACACCTCTCTGATTAATGGAAGCGTGATATCAAAAATCAGTCACCATCTTCTTACAAATGACAGGAGTTCCTCATAAGGCGTGAGAAATCCTGCGTGTATTTAGCCCCACGATCATTGACTTGAACTTCTTGTGGACAAGGGGTGGATCAAAGAGGCATCCAACAATGTTATGAGTATCAACAAATTTCAGAGGTGCTTGATCAGCCATGACTTCAACAAACGAGTCAAGTTAATAATATATTCATTTAGAGGGATAATCATTTGTTATATAATATATATATATATATATATATATATGATAGAATAAACATCTTGATCAAAGAACAAGGACTAGAAACATAAATATAGATCATGTACGTCCTTATTTGTAAAACATTCCCGATTATATTAATCAGAATATGATTATAGTTGATTTCGGTTTATAAGCTGAGTTTTCTGTCTTGTAGAAAATATTTTGGTCCACAAATTAGTGTTCGGTCCAAGAGATTGAGTTTTCTGTCTAGTACTATTCATGGTAAACTCTAAACAACCGATAACGTGAGTTTTCAGTTATCCAAATGGGTTCTCGGCTAATCACAAGGTTCTCTGGTTGACCAAGGGTTTTCGGTCAAGCATTACCGAGAACCTGTGATCCCGAGATCTCAAAAGCCAAGGCCTTTGAAAACACTTAAGGTTTTGTCTCGAGTTTCGAGTCGTCTTCCCTAAAAACCATGTGACCTTCATTAACACCAAAACCTGCAACATAACACAAACTCATAACAACACCAAATATATCATAGTCATCCATCATAGACAAGATTCACCATCCATTATCACATAATAATTAATAACATGACACCAATTATTTGAGTGTATGATTTATCAGTAACCGAAAGCATCCTCATTGAGGTCTCATGTACCTTTTAATAGTTACTAACACCTTTGATAATCAAGTATATAGGAGATACAAGCCAATTTGGATGGTTATCGGAGAGAGAGTAATTATGTAATTTTGAAAGTGATAACCAATAATGCAACATAATTTGCCTTTTAAACTTCAAAACAACCGATTTGGGCCGAACACCCTGATGGGCCGAAAACTGCTATACACATGAGCCAGATCATCAGTCAGGGCCGAAAACCCAATTTTCACATATCATGTACTATATAAAATCAAATCATGGGCTTGATCCATGTTTAAAAACAATCTCTTATAGCATTCGTTTCGACAAGAGTAAACATGAGGTAAAAATAAAACGAATAAGAAATAATAAAAGAAAAATAATAAAATGAAGACAAACATAAAAAAATACAAAGTCATTTAACCACCCGGCCTTCTTGTAATTTTTACAAATTTTGGGATCAAATTTCAGTTTTAATAAACGAACAGCCCTTTAAGAAAAGATCTGAACATGGAATCATATTGATTAAGATGCTTTCACAATGATTCATTTTCAGCATTATTATGGCATAGAGATACAGGTTGATAGCAGGTATTAAGATACTTAGCATGATTTTCATTGTATTAGTGATACGAAAAGGTTCAACGAGGCATAAAGCTTACATGGACATCACTTATGGACCCATGATGCCTCATATCTCTTCTCAAAGCGTATTAGGCTTTCCCCAGATCACCCCATTTTGACTCCAACCCCCTAGTGCTTGATCAAAAGATTTTCTCTATGAAAAAAATAAGCTTTAAGGTTGAACGTTGGACTTACAAGCCATCCGGACTTACATGCCTTACATTCAGAGTATTTATGACTTATTTGAATGCCCCACCCTTGTAGTTCTAGTTTGACCCTTTAAGCTTTAAAAATACGAATTTTTTATAACACTATATTATATACTAAATTTTTTATATAACTTAGAAACATAATATTTTTGATGATCATTCGGAGAGATGTATCTAGAGATATGCACACATCTTCAAAATGACTCTCCATAGTAAGTTTAGCAGATTTAGTTTATATCACTTCAACTTTTACGCATCATGGAAAGCTACCACAAAAATCAATGACTGTTCAAAAGCCTTTTAAGCCTAGTAACTTCACATGTTAGGCACACATAAACAATTTTATTATCATATTCTATAACTTGAATCAATTTTCATTTGAAAATATTTCGAGCTTCTAGAGAGCACTTAAATGAATAATCATATCACTTTGTTGCTGAAGACATTTTAGATTCAGTCGCCCAGTCACTTTTAGTTTTCAGGCAAATGGCTATCCCGTATATATACAGGTAGATAAAGGGACCAAACATATAAAAATACATGTCCCTCGAACTTAAGTAATCGACATATTTTTAAGCGAAAGAATTAAGCAAAACACACAACAATCGCCCAGTCACTTTCAGTCTTCAGGTGAATGACTATCCCATATGTCTGCAAGTAGATAACACGACCAAACATATACAAGTATATGTCCCTCAAACTTAAGTAACCGAAATATTTTTAAGCGAAAGAGTGCAAAAATATTTTAATAAGATTTTATGAGAACACATGCACACTTTTTTGAATTTTTAATTTTCTTCCCCTAAATTTATCAAACATTTTATCAGGAAAAAATATGTAAAAAATACCTCAAAAAGACTCAAACGTCGAAACGAAACATTTTAAGAAACCCTACAAGCACATTAAATCTAGATGTTCCGACCGATTTTGTAAATAAGTCCGCCACATTATTATCAGTGTGAACTTGCTCAAGATGAATAAGATTTCGATCGTAAAAGACAACAAACATGATATTGGGGTGATTGGCGGTGAGATACATCAGGGACCCGATCATTAATCGATAGTACGTTTGATCTACGAGGTTCCCTTCAGGATCAGATGAAAGAAGAGGTCTTTCCGCCATAGGAGTTGCCGCACTCTTAGAATCTTGGAACTTGAACTTTGCTAGCATGTCTTCGACATATTTTCCTTAACGTAGCAGAATTCCTGTCGAACTCTAATGAACTTGTAATCCCAGAAAGGTCGTCATCTCCCCTAACGAACTCATCTCAAATCTCTTCTTCATCACTTCCTCAAATTCAGAACATAGAGCAGTACTGGTGGAGCCGAAAATGATGTCGTCTACATAAATCTGAAGCAAGATTAGATCCTTCCCAACATTTTTAAGGAACAAAGTATGATCGATGGTTCCTCGCTTGTATCCATGCTCCAGTAGATGAGCCATCAAAGTTGCATACCAAGCCTGAGACGCTTGATGAAGACCATAGAGAGCTTTGTCTAACTTGTAAACATAAGTAGGATACTTTGAGTTAACAAAACCTGGTGGTTGAGTCACATAAATTTCCTCTTTTACTTCTCCATACAAAAACGCTGTCTTGACATCCATTTGGTAAACCGTGAACCCCATATAGGAAGCATACACCAGGAAAATCCGAATGGCCTCAAGACGAGCCACTGGAGCATTCACTTCAGGGTAGTCTAAACCTTCAACCTGACGAAAGCCACGAACCACAAGCCGCGCTTTATTTCGAACAATAACTCCAGTATCATCTTGCTTGTTACGAAAAACCCATCTTGTATCTAAAGCCTTCTTTCCGACGTGCAGCTCAACCAGTCTCCAAAGTCCAAACCTTGAGTTTCTCAAACTGATTCAATTCTTCATGCATGGAGTCCACCCAACTTGGTTCTTTTAAAACCATTTCAACTGACTTAGGCTCAATCTGAGAAATGAAACAAGAAAATAAACAACCGTTGATGTGTCATGTCTGACTTTTGGTTGAGACGCATGTTTCAAAGGGACATATGACATTCTCAATTGGATGATCCTATTTAATTCTTGTCAGAATGGAATGACCGGGAACAGATTTGGTAGAAGGTAGATTTGTTGGATCTTCAAGGATTTCAGAGAGAGGGTTCTTCCATCCAGATGTTGAAGTTCTGTGCGAGTACGAGGTACTGGAAATATACCCATTTGGTATGACATCTAGGAATAGAGTGCTCCCAAAAATTTGACGTATGGCACTCTCCCCCTCAACTGACGAAACATTTGCTGTAGATTATTGTGATGACACGGTCTTAGTAACACTTTCCTGTAGACTTGTAGACAATGGATGAGTAGTATCCAATGATTCTGATGGCCGGGTCTATACTCAGCACTGGAGACATATGAGAATCAGTATGGATGTCGTCTTCTTCATCAACAGTTTTTGTAGTACCGGCAACCGAGTTTTCTGTATTAACAAATGGAAACATGTTAAATGGTTTAAACATTTCTTTATAATCAAATAACCAGTAAGGACCAACACAACCATCAGTCTCATTCTCTTCTAGCCAGCGCACATCATAAGATTCCACTATCTGCTTAGTTGTCTTGTTGTAAAATCTGAAAGCAGTACAACCAGCATATTCGACAAAATAGCAATCATCAGCTTTGGCTCCAAACTTTGGATTCGTTTCGAGATTCAACAAAGTACACGAACATCCAAAAGCTAGAAAGTGTGCAACCGTAGGCTTGTGACTATAGGCAATTTAATAGGGTGTCTTCATCTGTGACTTCTTGATCAACACTCGATTTTGAACATAAAGGGCCGTTAGACCGCTTCAGCCCAGAAGAACAAAGGTAGTTTTAAATCACACAAGATAGTCATTGCAGCCTCGATAAGAGTTTTGTTCCTTCTCTTAGCAACTCCATTTTGTTGAGGTGTGCGGGCTGAGCTGTACTGTCAAAGAACTCCTTTCTCGGCATAAAAATAATTCAACATTGAATTCTTGAATTCGATGCCGTTGTCACAGCGAATACCCTTTAGCTTTAGATTGAGATGGTTCTCCATGAAGTAAAACGTGAGTAGTTATCAATAATAACTAGACAATAAGGACTGCGAGAAAGACTCAAAACGTGAACCGGACCAAACGAATCCATATGTAGCAATTGAAAAACCGAGTAAATGGTATTTACTATTTTTTGGCTTATGAGATTTACGATTATGTTTGCCCAAAGCACGAGCTACACATTTCTTAATTGTTACAAAACCCTTGACAGGCAAACCACACGCCAAGTCGTTTTTAGCAAGACGGTTCAAGTTTTTAGTGTTTGCATGACCAAGACGACGATGCCAAAGCATGGCATTATGTTCTGACACTTTTGAAAATAGACATGTAATTTCATCAGGAACATTTTTGTTCATGTCGATCACGTAAGCATTATCTTTTCTTTGTGATCAAACAAGAACCCAATCTTCTGGTATAATGATACCAGGTTTTAAAACTAAGCACTCTTTGTTAGTGAAATAAGTTGAAAAACCTTTATCACAAATCTGCGAGACACTGAGCAGACTGTGTTTCAATTCTAGAACAAAGTTAACATTTTCATATTTTAGAACGCCATTACTTACAGTACCCTTCTGAGTAATCTTCCCATTCTCTCCTCCCGCAAAGGAAACATACCCACCATTAAAGATTTGAATGCCATGCAGTTGGGAGATGTCTCCTGTCATGTGCCTGGAACAGCCACTATCAACATACCAAGGTCTGATGATATTCCTCCATAGATGTTCCTGCACAATGTGAGAGATTAATTAGTTTTTGGTACCCAGACCATAGTAGTGCTGGGTAGGCCTGATTCATCTAATTGTGTGACATGTTGCCATGACATGTCTTCCTGATTGTTTAAGAATGAACAAGATTGCTAGGTCACCGGAGATTTAAGCAACCATTCATATTTGATTTTAAAACTTTGTTATTTGTGTGAAAGGTTGACTTAGTCTCCATTTTGCGAGTGTAACACATATTTGACTTGACTTCCAAATTTGTTTAGGTCTTGAGGCCGACTTGATTCTCGGGACCGAAACCGAGTTTCCATCACGCTTCTGAAACATTTTAGGCTTGGTCTGATGAGAGCTTAACCTGTCATCCTTGTTTCTTTTCCAATCACAGTAAGAGGGATTTACCTCATAATAACTTGATTTATTAGAGATGTACTCGTAGAAGGTATTTCGAGGTACATTCCTCTGATGATATCCATAATAAGGAACATATGGACGGTGTGGACAGTTTCTAGCAATATGACCATGAATACCACAGTTAAAACATGTTTGACGTTTAACATAAAATCCATTGTGGTCTACTCCTGGTCTTGATCTGTTGTGTGAGCTAGATTGTCTCGTTTTGTGCCTGACACTTGACTTATCACTTGATTTATCACAGTTGTGAACACATGAGCTTCCTTTTTTGACAAACTTATGCGACAAATGTTTACTAGAATGTTTAATGTTATCAATTTTATTCAAAAACACAGCACCAGATTTAAATGTTTTGGAGGAATAAACCACAAAATTGTCTTTGCTCTTAAAAATAGAGCCCACAAAAACATTTGAAATAACATAACTCAAAACTGACAAATTTAAATGAACAATAGAGATAATGTCTTTATTATTCAAAACAGGTAAATCATCATCCTTATCAGTCCAATCCTCAACAATTACTTCATCTGCACGTGAAGTAAACACATTACTATCACTCACCCTTGAGATTGATTCAGTAGCTTTTACTGAACCAGGAGCACCTTTGCCATTTTCAATTGGTTTACCATACTGCATAAACTTTTCCATTTCTTCCTCTTCTTTGGCAAAAGGAAGTCCAGTGTAGTTGTCATTATATGGAGGGGTACCACACTGTACCCAATGCCCTCACTCTTTTTTCTTTCCATTTTAATTGATTTTCAATCATGGACACAACAACAGCACTAGAGACATCGAATTTCTTAAAATTGAATTCAGCATTTCCAAATTTATTACTTAACTCAGCAATCTCCATCTTAGAAGCTTCTAATTCAGTGGTTAATTTAGCAATTTTCTGTTTAACATCTAAGTGGTGACAACATTTTATGCTAAAGTCGGATTGAAGTTTAAAGAAATCCTTTTGTTGTGCCATTAGTTTTTCTTTTAAAGCTTTTTTGAATTTTTTAAAAGTGAAATTTTTGTCACACCCCAATCAAAGGCGGCGGAACATGCCGCGGTGTAACGTATTGATTGGAAAGTAGCTCAAAAGACACTAAGTAAAGCGACAATGAATATTTAATTTCATTAACATTAAACACGTACACAAATTCAATAATTATAACAATTACATCATATTCTTTTATGTTGAATAATATCCTAAGGTCTAACTATTGTCTTCCAACTTGAATAATATCAACTACTTGTACATGTAACATGTATGAAAATAGAGTTTGTCAACACGAATGTTGGTGGGAATGCATAAGTTTTAGTTTTATATACATATAGATAAATCACAATTCATATGTAAATGATGAGTATTACTATTCCTATGAAAATGTAAACAACTAAATAGATGTGGACTCGTTATTACTGATACGAAATCAAAGTACTTGGGTAAATGTATGATCATAATAGATGAGGATAGATGAGGATGAGATACCAACCACCAAACATAAAATAAACAATTAAGCACATAGAGCATTATCATAGAGCATGCAATAATCACACATAAACATATATTGAATTGTGTTACGAAGAGATAAGTAAATAAAAATGAGTAATTTAAATAGGGTATACATGTCACCCCCAAAATTTAAAAGATGAAAAAGGGGATATGTAAACTCACCTTTGAGATTAAAGCCAAACTTGAAATGACAACCGAAAGCACGTTAAAGAAAATGAACGATCGAACCTCATGAACTATAAATAAACAAAATATAATAATTAAATACTAACTAATGGATTGGAAAGTTTAAAGAATATTAATCTAATGAATAAATATTAAGATAAAAACAAGGAAAAGATCAAAAAGGAAGATGAATATAAAAAATCAGTTTTTGGACAGCAAATTGTTCTGTTTGATTAAAGTATTTAAAATATTAAAACAATTTTATTATAAATCAAGACTTTCCAATCTACTAAATTAGAATGTTTTGAACAACGTTCATTTAGAAAATTTTTGCAAATTCGTAACCTAAATAGGCCAAAACAGCCATGTAAATCAGAGGGCACAAATCTGTACACTGTTTTTAAAATATTTATTGCGAATTCATAGGAATGAATTAAAATACGTAAAAATAGTTGTTAGAAATGTATTTCATTGAAGTATATCATACAATTTGGTGTTGCACTTTTTCAGTTTGTTATAAACAAGATATGTCTCTTTCTTTGACGGCTATATCTAATGTCAAAACCGAAATATTGCTAAAAGCAATATTCTAACGATTTCGAAAAGGATTTTGATGAAATAAAATTGTGGACTTTTTTGGATATGATTATATAACATTTATTAGCATATATCATCAAAAGTCCTTGGGTCCTTTGAACAAAAAAATAATGATTCAAAATAGAAAAATAAAGATGTAAGAACGTTTCAAGTGTGACCTTCGTGTAATCGATCATTTCCTTGTGTTCTTTGTCTCATTCACCCTATACACCATGGTGTATGGATTATGTGGATTCCTAGACATGATTGTGTTATGGTCATATGACCATTTGATTAACTAGTATGAACAAGAATTTAAAATAAATAGAAATAAGATGAATAAGACTTGAATAATTAAAACCCTATCTTTGAAATGGAAAAAAGAATAATCTCTTGAACTTGTCAAAGGGTGGTGCAAGAATGAAAGGGGTGGCAGTGAAATCTTATTTATACTAAAATAATAAGGTTATTCTTTAGAATGTTTTAATGATAAAATTGATTACGAGAGTGATTTGGGGGATGAGGTTTGACCAAAATTTGAATGGTGTAGGAAGATATTTTTCATCTTTTAAAAATTAAATAACTTTAGGTAAAAATAAATGTGACAAAAATAAATGTGACATAACTAGATTAAAATGATGTACTTTGGTTATGCATCAATAATGTTATTTATGTGATATTTGAATAAAGAAAAAAAATCATGAGTGTTATAATTTTTATTTATACATATTAGTAATGATTAATATTATTAAATAACTTTAGGAAAGAAACACTATTACGTATGAAATATGTAACAAATGGGTATATGTATAATTAACTGAATCACATCGAAAATTATAAACGAGTCGGGTTTTCGGGTCCGAAAATTGACGAATGTACATTATTCACAACTTTTTGAAAATTTCTTCTTGAAATCATAGAAAAACGATAACATAAAGAAAGAAAGAAAGAGTCTAAGAAAGAATGTTTTTTTAAAATATAACGCAGACCTTTGAATGACCCGAATAACGCTACAAATGGAAATTTATGATAAGGACACTTATATATAGGATATACCGGCGGCGTATCCACCATACCCTTATCACAACGACATTTGTATTGTTACCCAAAATGACCCTGGGTTCTGAGTTATGACACACAACCGTATTCACTATGAGTTTCATGCGAGGATTTCGATAATTATGTGTGCACTCATAATTACTTAGATCGTCGCATGATTCACATGGTTCGTCCCGTTGTGCGGTTTGAAAACAATGGTAAAAGAAAATAATTTTTTTTAAATCGGTATCATTTTATCAAGAGCAATGAACTAAAAATAGAATGAAAATTGATGAACATAATTAACTAGTAAAATAATTAAAAAAATGACGAAATTGTTGAAGCTAACCATCGAGAGTAATAACAACAAAATGATTAAACAGATAGAGGAAAATTTTGAAATTATATAAGTAACTTTCACATACGATGTAGAGAAAATACTTGAGATGACGAGAAAATTCACGTAATAATGAATAGGTTCACACAACAAACAAATCACATGAATTATGAGTATAATAATATATAAGGTTTGAAACCAAGATAATAAAATCGATGAGATGAGGTAAGGATACCAAGAGGATAAGGTGAGTTTGGAGGGTTTGGGTAGCCATGTATTAAAATATCGAAATAAAATTTGTACATGTGACTCCTATTAGATAACTATGTACAACACGTGTTCATAGTCCCAATTTCCAACATGTTTGTAGGAAATCAGTCATAGGTAGTTTACGATACAAATACGGTACTATTAGATAACTATGCACATCACCATGCACATAGTCCTGGTAATTAACCGGTCATAGACCACTTAAATCATGATAATATATTGTGTAATAATAAATAGGAATAAATGAGTGATTGAACACCATTATAAATAACCATAATTCTCATTCATAACAAAACTAGAGATTTAATAAAGTCAATACATTAGATTTAAATGAAAAGAACTAAATAAAAGAAACGTCTTTTGTGTAGCATGTCTTCATAAAGGGTTAGGCTTAGACTTGGGAACCGTTGATGTAACACACTTGTCATTGAGTAGCTTGGTCACTTGAGGTTGGTTGGTTGATTGGGATTTGGTTGACTTGAATTGGTTGAATGGGTTAGGCTTAAATTGCTTGGATGGATTGAACTTGGATTGGTTGAAGTTGATTTACTTGGGCTTGGTAAGCTTGATATTCAGCATTTTGGTCGGGTAGGATTGAATTTGGTTCATGTGTGTGAGTCTTGGGCATGCATTGCGTTAATGGTTAGGGTCTCCACAATTGTAGCAAGCTCTAACAGTTGAGGGTGATTAAGTAAACGGTTGAGCATAGGGTAAAGTTTGGGGTTGGGTAGGAGGTGAGGTAAATGGTTGCATCAAAAGTTGGTTGTGTTCATGACATGTGGTAAAGAGGTGACCAAATCTATTTCAATGGGTGCATTGTCGACACTTGAGGTTCGGCGAATGGTGAAAGTTACACGTATCACATAATGGGTGGGGTCCTATGTAGGGCTTCTTGGTGGGTTGGGTTTGCTATTGGGCCAAGAAATAGTTTTGGGAATTGGACTTTCTTTTATTTACGTGGTAATGGGGAGAGTTGTTTTTGTTGTGCTTGAAGGATTCGGGCTTAAAAGACTCCGGTTTGGAAGATTCGGGCTTGGTTTCTTTGGTGGGCTCGGATGCAGGCTTATCATTGGGATTCTTGAAAATTTTCCGCGTCAAGGTCCCGACCTTAATGTGGTTTTGGTGAGGGTACCGGCTAAGGTGATGGCATCATGGAGGGTTTGAGGGTCACGACATAGGACGGAATCTCAGAATTGCATAGGCAAACCCGAGATGTACTTGTCGATTGAACGTTCAATAGGAGTGACCATGTGGGGGACAAGAAGGCTCAGTTCAAGGAAACGATCGTTGTAGATGGTGTCATTATCACTTTCTTGTTTCAAATTCCAAAATTCCTCTTCCAACTTCCTAAGCTCATGTTTCGGGAAAAACTTATTGAGTATGAGTTTCTTGAGCTCATCCCATGGCAAGGCCATGGAAACCTCAACGCCAAGCATGCGCTTCTCACCGTTCCACCAATTGAGGGCATTCTTCTTGAGTACGCTAGAGGCGTAAGTGGTTTTCTTGTCCTCGAGACATTCACAGTGGAGGAACACGCTCTCCATTTCTTCGAACCATTGGAGGAGAATAGTAGCACTGTCAATACCGAAGTATTTAGGCGGGTTGGCACTCTTGAATTGTTTGATGGACCAAGCAATTGGGTTCGGAGTTGTGGATGATGTAGGGGCATTCGCAGTTTGGAGTTGAGAGATGATTGTTTGGAGGGCTTCCACGATTCCCTTAGCGATGCGGGATGACATGCCACGACCCGAGTTGCCGATGCGACTGTTACGGTTGATAAGGCGGGAAGAAAACATGCTACAATGACGACGCGTGAAAATTTAATTATGTTTTGGAAAAAGAAAAAAAAATGTATAATTATATGAAATTTCTAATTTTGTGAAAATTCATGAGAATACAAGATAAAATTTTAATAACCTTAACTTAGAGTATTGATGAAATTGATAATTTGAGAAAATATTCATTCTTAACAAAATAAAAAAATTTAGACAAAAACCTCATCGTTGATTTAAGGGTGTGATCGTCACATGACCATGTTTGATACAATGAGGGTAGTAGATTCGGTTTCGTTTGGTGTGATATGCTTTGGCTTAATAAGTTCCACACCCTTACTAAACACTCCAGGAAGGCAACCGGGTCTCGCGGTTGAATGTGTTGTAAAACACACTTACTTTCCATAGAGTTTTATCATGATTTAAGTACTTAATTAGTTTAATTAATAAGTTTTATGGCTTTTTTATGCTTGATTTTACAAAGATGATTGATTAATTGTAGGTTTTGAGCTTTAATGGAAAAAAGAGTTAAGTTTGAAGACTTTAGGGGCTTATTGTTCAAGATTGAATAATACAAGTCAAGGCCCGACCCAAGTCCACAAGAACCAAACCTTTCATGTATTATTATATAATATATGATAAAAAATAAAAAACATAACACCCTCTAATCCGCCGATCGGAAATCACAACAAGAAAGAAAGAAAGTTAGGTTGTTGTTTGTGTGGCCAGATTTTAGTTTTGTTGTGAGGAGACAAGGGTTAGTGTTTATTGGGAGGAAACCAAAGATTATTTTGGTTTTGTGGCTGTGCTTTAACCCACGTGAGCAGCAGCACAAACCAAATATTATTGTTAAAACAAAAGTAAACACCATCACAAATAACATCAGCCCCTAGCTGGTCCGATCGGGGTTTGGGGCAGCCACCAAGGAGGAAGAAAAAAGCTTTGTGGAAGGATTGTGTGGCTGGAAAAGAAGAAGGAAGGCTCGGGATAACTTGGTACAGCTGCTAGGGAAAATATTCATCAAGAAACTCAACTCTAATACTAAGTAATTCATCCATAAACTTTGTGTTTTTGTTCAAGATTCATAACTAGTTGAATTGATCTTTTATGTTGGATTGTTTTGCAAGTAACTTAAAGATTGACTTGTGTTTGATTGTTCTTGATTCTTGAATGAGTTTACTTATGTTTATGTTGAGTTTTATGATGTTTAACTTAAGTATTTGCTGCTGTCCAAAAGTTATGTGTAGCTAAACTTGTTAGTTCTACCTAGGATAGATGATTATTGTTAGGTTTTAGTAAGTAGTTTGGATTGTTGATGATCATGGCTTAAATTGTTAATGTAAAGTTTGTTTTAACATTGAATTAGGTTGTGTTTAGTGGCTGTGAATTTGTTAATTACACTTATAAACCTCTTGCTTTAATTAATTGAATGAGTTTTGATTGATTGTTGCTTGTTAGGACTCTTTACTTAGTGTTTAGGGTTTGTTTGCGGGTTGATCAACCGTAAGGTTTAAGTGAGTGTTTTAATTGGATATAATCAGCGGGTAGACACCTTCCTTGAGACCGAGAGGTGATAGGAAGTAAACTCGTCTCATAGCTTTTACTTGTTAGGATTAGGATTGCGCGAGAGCGGGTTCGGTTCTTGTCGGGTTTGGGTTTGTGAGCGATTAGTTGACCTAGTTTAAGTTAAAATAAATTGTTCCTCTATCCTTGGTTGCGTAGTATTCGTCTCCATTAGGGTAGTGTGTCGGTGAGACCTTGAGGAGAGTTGGCATTAGAACACGTTAACAATTTGTCACCCGGTTTGTTCTTAAAATCAACTAAGTGTAGGTTAGGGTTTGTTAGTGAGACCGAGAGGTAATCTAGCTTCCTGAGTGAACCTTAGTTGTGTCATTCCTTAGGAGCCGGTGTCGTGAGATTCTACAATCCAATAGCTTACTATACCTTCAATAGGATTCTTACCTAGGTAGACGTTTTTCCCATTGATAAAACTTATTTTCACAGTTTCGTCTAGTTTTATTAATTTAAGTCTTTTAAGTTAATTTAAGTTAGGTTACGTAGTTAATAATTAAAAATCATTTAAAATATATTATTCGTAGGTGAGTCTTGGTTAGGGTTAAGTATTACGTATGTTTTCACGTGTCCTTGTGTTCGACACTCGGACTTCCTTAGTGCTATACTATTAGTGATCGGTACACTTGCCGGTTTTGTGTGGCTTCTTTAGGAATTTCGTTTAATAAATTTAAAGCTTATTTGTGAGAGCATCGTTATACACACATCAAGTTTTTAGCGCCGTCGCCGGGGACACGGTTAGAGGCGTATTAAGAACGACTCGAGTTAGGACTTACCTTGTTTACTACTTGATTTTCTTATTTGTTTTGTTTGTTAGTTAAAAATAGTTTAGCTAATTTTAGTTTACTTTGTTTATTTTAATAGTTGTATACGACGTACTCGATCTCTAGGACCACCAGACACCGAAGGATTTTCCGAACCAGAGAGAGAGCTTCGTGAGAGACGACGTACAAAACCGTCTTCTAGTTCATCTACGTCCGTCGGTAATACATTCTCTTCTCCTACTTTTTCTGAACCCGTCATTAGGGATAGGATTATGGGCGACGCGAATCCACCACCAAGGAGGACAGTTGCAGACCGGGCCCGTCCGGTCGATGCTGGCGTGAGATCCAGCATTGCTCCACCAGCTATAGGAGTTCAAACAACTTGGCAGATTCCATCTAATGTTCTGAACACGATTGCTCATTCTGCTCAATTTCATGGGTTGCTCCACGAGAACCCACATGCTCATATCACCGCATTACGCGAATTTGCGACACGTTTCATCTTGTCGGCGTATCTGAAGACGCCATCAAACTCCGAATCTTTCCGTTCTCACTCGTTGATCATGCGAGTCTGTGGCTTGAGTCCCTCCCACAGGGATCCATTGCTACTTGGGCCGCCATGCAGACCCAATTTCTTGAAAAATACGATCCTCCCGCTAAGGTCGCTCGTTTGCGTAACCAGATCCATTCTTTCCAGATGGAGGACACCGAGAGTTTCTACGAGGCGTGGGAGAGATTTAAAAATCTACTTGCTTTATGTCCGAACCACGGCCTACAAGACTGGGCGGTTTTTGAGAAGTTCTACAACGGAGTGACGTACGCGACTCAGAGCATGCTCAGCACAGCTGCGGGAGGTAACCTATTGACGACGAAGGATACGGATGAGTGCATTGCCTTGTTTAACGGTTTAGCCATGAGTGGATACCAGCGACCACCAGTTAAGAGTACCAAAACCGTCGACGCCTTATCACGCGGCATGCATTCGGGCGACACGAGCACCGCACTTGCAGCACAAGTTGAGGCGTTAGCAAAGATCGTGAAGGACTTGCAGGCGAAAAGTAAGTTATGCGAGATTTGTAGAGGGGGGCATGATACCGTTCAGTGCCCCGTAGGTTTACAGGAGGAGGCAGTCGACTTCGTTAATAATCCAAACCGAAATCAAAACTCTTTCAATTCATATAATTCGGGGTGGAGAGGTAACCAAAATTACAACTGGAGGAACGGAAATCAGTCCGGCTTCCAGCAACGTCAAAGCCTATTCTAGGATTCCGGTGAGGGAACGAGTAGCGGGGAGAAGAAGCCCACGTTAGAGGAGATGATGGCACAGCAGACACAGATGCTGTCGCAACTCATGACCCGAGAGGACTCCCGTCACAAAGAAACTCAAGAGAAATTTTGGGAGCACGAGTCATTCATGAGAAACCAAGGAGCGTCAATTCAAAATCTTGAGCGTCAGATGGGAGAGATAGCAAGTAGTCTAAATGAGAGATCGCCAAGTACAATTCCAAGTAACACTGAACAAAATCCGAAGGCGTTCGCGAAGGCTGTGACGACGAGGAGCGGTCCAGGGGCACGTAGCGAGCCCGTAATTTAGGAGGCGACGAGAGGAGTCGTTAACGAACTTGCGGTAGATGTAGAGGAGCAGGTAGACGAGGAGATTCCGTTGGAGTCTCCACCGGCCAAGGTGCATCAGAGGCACAGCCCAGGAAGTACAGCACAAGCCGAGAACCAACCATTACCCAGCATACCACCGAGAGTCTACAAACCTAGACTCCCATACCCCGGGAGAGTTCGTAGGGATAGAGACGAAGGGCAGAACTCCAAATTTCTTGATCTTCTGAAGCAACTTCATCTTAATATTCCATTCCTTGAGGCACTTACGCAAATGCCCAAATATGCAATGTTTCTTAAGGATATTCTCTCGAACAAAGAGAAGTTAGCCGAAGTCTCTTCCATTCCCCTGTGACGGGATGGCGAGTCTGCATCGACTATCGCAGACTGAATGATACCACCAGGAAAGACCACTTTCCTTTACCTTTCATTGATCAGATGTTAGAGCCTTTAGCAAGTCAACAGTACTACTGCTTCCTAGATGGTTTCTTCGGGTACTTCCAGGTTTCGATAGCTCCCGACGACCAGGAGAAAACCACTTTCACCTTCCCTTACGGAACGTTTGCTTACAAACATATGCCGTTCGGACTGTGTAACGTTCCGGCCACATTCCAGAGTTGTATGGTGGCCATTTTCCATGATATGATCGAGGACTCCATGGAGGTGTTCATGAACAATTTTTCCGTATTTGGGAGTTCCTTCGATCATTGTTTATCAAATCTCGAGAGGATGATGTCCCGTTGCGTTGACACCAACCTAGTCATTAACTGGGAGAAGTGTCATTTCATGGTTCGCGAGGGCATTGTTCTGGGTCATCAGATCTCAAGTGTGGGGATAGAGGTTGACCGCGCAAAGGTCGATACCATTTCTAATCTTCCCCCGCCTACTTCTGTGAGATCCATTCGTAGCTTTCTTGGTCATGCCGGGTTCTACCGCCGGTTCATCAAAGATTTTTCTAATATTGCGAGACCCATGACCAAACTTTTGGAGAAGGATGCTCCATTTGTTTTTTCTGAGCAGTGTATCGAGGCGTTTGATCTTCTAAAAGACAAACTCGTTAACGCCCCGATCATGGTTGCTCCCGACTGGTCGTTACCATTCGAGTTGATGTGTGACGCGAGCGACTTCGCAGTCGGAGCGGTTCTTGGACAACGGAAGGATAAACACTTCCATCCGATCTACTATGCGAGCCGGACCTTAAATGGCGCACAGGAAAGCTATACCACCACCGAAAAGAGCTTTTAGCTCTGGTGTTCGCTTTCGATAAATTTAGGTCCTATCTGGTTCTGTCCAAGACGATTGTTTATACGGATCATGCCGCTATTCAATATCTCTTCAGCAAGCATGATGCTAAGCCTCGTCTTATCCGATGGATCCTATTGATTCAAGAGTTTGATATAGAGATCCGTGATAAAAAGGGGGCCGAGAATGTGGCGGCCAATCATCGTCACGCCTAGAGGGAGTTGATTTAGGAAATTCGGGGATCAGGATCGACGATCGTTTTCCGACGGAGAGTCTAATGTTTGTTACGGCGCAAGAGGAAGGTTTTCCATGGTTCGCTGATTTCGCGAACTATCTTGCTGATGGATACCTCCCGAAGATGCCTTACCAGCAAAAGAAGAAATTCTTTGCTGACATCAAATTTTACCTTTGGGATGACCCGTATCTTTTCCGCATCGGTGCTGATCAGCTTATTAGAAGGTGTGTAGATGTCAAGGAAGGATGGAAAATTATGAGCCATTGTCATGTGGGACCGACAGGAGGTCACCACGGTGTGAGTTCTACGGAGAAGAAAGTTTTTGATTCTGGTTTTTACTGGCCGTCTATCTTTAAGGATGCTCATCTGTTCGTTAAGAGTTGTGATCGTTGCCAGCGTGTCGGAAACATTTCTTCGCGAAACGAAATGCCCCAGAATGCCATTCAAGTTTGTGAGGTTTTTGATATTTGGGGTATTGATTTCATGGGACCATTTCCGTCTTCGCGTGGAAACAAGTACATACTCGTGACCGTCGATTACGTGTCAAAGTGGGTTGAGGCCAAAGCTCTACCCACCAATGATGCCCGAGTAGTAGTCTGTTTTCTAAAAAGTCTATTCGCTCGTTTTGGAGTCCCAAAACCCTTGATCAGTGATCGAGGTACTCTTTTTTGCAACTCGCAGACGGATAAGGCGTTGAAGCGTTATGGGGTCACCCATCGTCTTGCGACCGCCTACCACCCACAGATTAGTGGGCAAGTAGAAGTGAGTAATCAAACGTATTCTCGAGAAAACCGTTGGTTCAAATCGTCGGTATTGGTCCGACAAATTAGATGACGCTCTGTGGGCCTTCCGTAGAGCCTACAAGACTCCGACTGGTTCCACACCATTTCGGATGATTTATGGGAAAGCCTGTCATCTTCCAGTTGAATTGGAACACCAAGCTTCATGGGCCCTTCAAAGGGTTAATCTTGATTTATCAGCCGCAGAGGGTAATCGTTTCCATCAGTTACACGAGTTAGAGGAGCTCCGGGATCACGCATATGCACAATCATTTAGGTATAAGGAGCATACGAAGGAACTGCATGATAAAAAATTGAAGGGCAATAAGCAGTTCAAGTGTGGGGATAAGGTCTTACTGTATAACTCCAGGTTGAGGTTATTCCCGGGAAAGTTGAAATCCTGATGGTCGGGACCGTTCACGGTCACTGAAGTTTTCTCGTATGGCACGATTGAGATACAAGATCAAAGTGGGAAGTTTAAAGTGAACGGTCATAGATTGAAGCACTACATAGGAGAGCCGATAACTGATCAGACAGTCGAGGTGTTCTACCTTGACTCATTCACCGAAGCATAGACGTGATGGATGCATCACTCGGGAGACAGCCCGAGTTGTAGAGTTTGTATTATGACTTTCATTATTATCTGTTTTTATTTTTATTTATATTTATAAAAACATAAAAATAAAAAAAATTAAAAAATTAATAAAAATTATAAAAAATTATAAAAAATTATAAAAAAAAAATCAAAAACACAAAAATATGTTTATTTCTTATGGTTTTGTTTTCTTTGTTGTACGCCGCTACATGCGAGCGAGTTTGAGTTTCTACAGGTATTATTATGCGCATGGTAGCTCTGATGGCATTTTGGAACTGGTTCACCCGAGGTTGCGGCCGCAAATGAAATGCTATACGGTCGTTCGTTTAATTGACACACAGCTGATGAAGAATCTGCATCTAAACCAGGGGAGTAACCCGTTCTCTATTTTACTTTTTTCATTTTAAGTTTTAATTTTATTTTTTCAGTTTTTATTTTCTTTTTATTTCTTTTCCTTGTTCTCATCGAGGTCGATTTCGTTCTAAGTGTGGGGATGAGAATTTATTTTACTTAGTTGTAGAAAAAAAAAGAAAAAAATGTCCCTTGATTTTAGTTTCGTTTGCGTTAAAGTGGGAGATGATAATATTTATCGGAAATCGATTTTTCAAACTACTAATAATATGAGATAAATAAAAGAAAACGCACTTAACTTGGGATGTGTCGGTAGGCTCAGCCTTGAAAATGAAAGGGCAAATTTGATAAAATGGTTTAAACGGAAATCTTTTGTGGGTAAAGCGTTTTGTCCGTGGAAAATAAGCAATGAAATGTCGGGCCATACTCAAGCCTCAAATTTTGGTATGAAAAAGTGGAAGTATTGTGAGTTTTAAAAATTTGAATACGTTATCATATGATGCTTGGGTAGGTTTAACGTTAAAGTATGCCGTGTAGCCTGTGATATAAATCTTAAACTGCTAGTTTAGTGGTTTACACCTCATTGGCGTATGGTTTTATAACCTTAAATCCTGTATTGATGGGATGCTTCGGGTCCGGAGACCATGGGTCTGTATGCAATCTATTTATCTGGGTATTCACAATTCCTAAGTGGGATTTTGGATATTTAAAATAAAGCCAAAGAGTAAACCCTTATAAGTCTATAAACATGATCACAAAAGTACAAAAGTACAAATACACTACAGACTTGATCATCCACGTTGTTAGCCATGTGGGGTCCCCTTGCTCACGTCTCATTACCATTAAGAAACAGACCACAAGGGACACGCTACATGTAAGCCCTACAGATGAAATTTTGCATACTCACCTATGGTGTTGGTTTCGGGGTATTGCTTGATAACGGGGGTATGTCATGTTGTAGGGAACACTAGCTATTAATTAATTGAACCTTAATCGTATCTAATGGCTGCTTGGTAGACTTTGATGCTTAAGCTTAGGTGGATAAACAATACCCTTGATCTTCTTAACTATTCATAAAAAATAGAGCAGCAAAAGTTTTAAATATGCCAATTTTGAGGTTTAAGTCAATTTGGGGTGGTCTGGTCCGGTAAAAGCTGAAAATAAGCGGGTCTTAATTGTGTAAACCACTGAGTAATATTATTGTCGGATCTTATTTGTCCTGGTAAAGATTAAGGCATGGGTTTAAGTGGACAACAATATCGGTGATTGCGGTTTTTGCGTTTTACTGAGCTTTAAATATTAACCTATATGTTTGTAAAACTATAATTTTCCGATTCTGATCCAACTGCATTAGACTTTTTCAGGGACGAGAAAGACTTAAGTGTGGGGATGTTTGATGTATTGTAAAACACACTTACTTTCCATAGAGTTTTATCATGATTTAAGTAGTTAATTAGTTTAATTATTAAGTTTTATGGCTTGTTTATGCTTGATTTTACAAAGATGATTGATTACTTGTAGGTTTTGAGCTTTAATGGAAAAAAGAGTTTACAGGTCAAGGCCCGACCCAAGTCCACAAGAACCAAACCTTTCATGTATTATTATATAATATATGATAAAAAAATAAAAAACCTAACACCCTCTAATCCGCCGATCGAAAATCACAACAAGAAAGAATGAAAGTTAGGTTGTTGTTTGTGTGGCCAGATTTTAGTTTTGTTGTGAGGAGACAAGGGTTAGTGTTTATTGGGAGGAAACCAAAGATTATTTTGGTTTTGTGGCTGTGCTTTAACCCACGTGAGCAGCAGCACAAACCAAATATTATTGTTAAAACAAAAGTAAATAACATCACAAATAACATCAGCCCCTAGCTGGTCCGATCGGGGTTTGGGGCAGCCACCAAGGAGGAAGAAAAAAGCTTTGTGGAAGGATTTTGGTCGCTGGAAAAGAAGAAGGAAGGCTCGGGATAACTTGGTACAGCTGCTAGGGAAAATATTCATCAAGAAACTCAGCTCTAATACTAAGTAATTCATCCATAAACTTTGTGTTTTTGTTCAAGATTCATAACTAGTTGAATTGATCTTTTATGTTGGATTGTTTTGCAAGTAACTTAAAGATTGACCTGTGTTTGATTGTTCTTGATTCTTGAATGAGTTTACTTATGTTTATGTTGAGTTTTATGATGTTTAACTTAAGTATTTGCTGTAGTCCAAAACTTGTTAGTTCTACCTAGGATAGATGATTATTGTTAGGTTTTAGTAAATAGTTTGGATTGTTGATGATCACGGCTTAAATTGTTAATGTAAAGTTTGTTTTAACATTGAATTAGGTTGTGTTTAGTGGCTGTTAATTTGTTAATTACACTTATAAACCTCTTGCTTTAATTAATTGAATGAGTTTTGATTGATTGTTGCTTGTTAGGACTCTTTACTTAGTGTTTAGGGTTTGTTTGCGGGTTGATCAACCGTAAGGTTTAAGTGAGTGTTTTAATTGGATATAATCAGCGAGTAGACACCTTGCTTGAGACCGAGAGGTGATAGGAAGTAAACTCGTCTCTTAGCTTTTACTTGTTAGGATTAGGATTGCGCGAGAGCGGGTTCGGTTCTTGTCGGGTTTGGGTTTGTGAGCGATTAGTTGACCTATTTTAATTTAAAATAAATTGTTCCTCTATCCTTGGTTGCGTAGTATTCGTCTCCATTAGGGTAGTGTGTCGGTGAGACCGAGAGGAGAGTCGGCATTAGAACACGTTAACAATTTGTCACCCGGTTTGTTCTTAAAATCAACTAAGTGTAGGTTAGGGTTTGTTAGTGAGACCGAGAGGTAATCTAGCTTCCTGAGTGAACCTTAGTTGTGTCATTCCTTAGGAGCCGGTGTCGTGAGATTCTATAATCCAATAGCTTACTATACCTTCAATAGGATTCTTACCTAGGTAGACGTTTTTCCCATTGATAAAACTTATTTTCACAGTTTCGTCTAGTTTTATTAATTTAAGTCTTTTAAGTTAATTTAAGTTAGGTTAAGTAGTTAATAATTAAAAATCATTTAAAATATATTATTCTTAGGTGAGTCTTGGTTAGGGTTAAGTATTAAGTACGTTTTCACGTGTCCTTGTGTTCGACACTCGGACTTCCTTAGTGCTATATTATTAGTGATCGGTACACTTGCTGGTTTTGTGTGGCTTCTTTAGGAATTTCGTTTAATAAATTTAAAGCTTAGTTGTGAGAGCATCGTTATACACACATCAATTGAGATTTATGCGCATTGCACTTCCTTAGGCTCCCAAGCCTTGGTGTCAAGTGTTCGGTAAACAGTGTTTGGTAAACAAGTGTGTCACTCTTAAAGTTTACTACATATCCGTCACACGAATCTTCCTCAAACAGATGGGAGTGAAAAGGCGGGATTTCTTAAGGAATTTCTCATTTTTTTTCTAATGTTTGAAAATAATTTTGAGAGTGAGTCATAGCCTCGGATAAACTGTGTGCTTTAGTGTACAAGAATAATATTAAATCATTAAATAGTATTTAAGCTACTGCAATCAATAATATATATCATGGTGCAAACACGTAAAGGCATATCACATATAGGGACCCTTAGCATGCTACTAGTCTGTTATATCTAACCACCTATCTTATAGCTTTCGGCTCCGATACTAATCTGTCACACCCCGACCAAAGGCGGCGGAACATGCAGGGGCGTAACGTATTGATTGGACAGTAGCTCAAAAGACACTAATTATAGCGACAATGAATATTTAATTTCATTAACATTAAACACGTACACAAATTCAATAATTATAACAATTACATCATATTCTTGTATGTTGAATAATATCCTAAGGTCTAACTATTGTCTTCCAACTTGAATAATATCAACTACTTGTACCTGTAACATGTATGAAAATAGAGTTTGTCAATACGAATGTTGGTGAGAATGCATAAGTTTTAGTTTTATACACATATAGATAAATCTCAATTTGTAACATTCGTTACTTTTCAAACCCGAAAACTCGACCCATTTTAAATTTTCGGTTTTGTTTCTATTTAAATTTCTATTTTATGTGATCATTTCTATGTAATTATACATTTCACCACCTTTGTCGTATTATATACTCATTTAAAACATTCATAATCAAGATCAAAAATTTAAGTACATGTCCCAAGCAATTTACTATAATTAATATTTAACTACAACTACTACTTTTATTTTTATTATTATTATTATTATTATTAATTTTATTATTATCATCATCTTTTCATATGTTACTTAATTAATAATAACTAATGAATGTTTTAATTCAATAAAATTTATTAAAATAGTTAAACCTTTTGAATACCCTAATAAACAATTTTTAATTTGTGTTTTAATTATATTAAATATGATTAATTTTTATAATTTTCTTAAAACATAATAACTCTATATTTTCAATTTAAAAGGAGGACAAATCCTCCATTATTTTCACACCTCAATCTATTCTTTTCTTAAATTTAAGAGCACTAACAAATCAGTTGTTACCATTTCAAGCATTTTATAGCTTTTGTTTTGATTTTATCTTGAATGTTCATACTTGTTCATAAGTTGTTCTTCATGATCATTTTACTTTATCATAAAAATATTATATTTCGGTTTTAAGAATCATTACGATCATGGATATCCAAGATGAACACTTTGATTTTTCTAAATCTTGGATCAAGCCTAGTTATTTTTCAAGAACAAACATGAATATATATTTATCTAAATCTTATGATTCTTTTATCATCATAACTTATAAACTTTCTTTAAATAAGATTATTTATAAAAATTTCTTTTATTTAAAGTATTTTACAATAGATATAACATACTTCATATCTTTGAATTAATAATTGAGTAAATTAATTATTGTTTATTTTATTTCAACATAACTACTATTTATGAGAATTAATTAATTAATTAATTATGTTACTTGGAAACAAATGTTTAATCATAAATTGTTATTAATATTAATATTTAATCTTATATTAATAAGTTATAATTATTTATTTACAAATCATTCTTCAAATAATAAACATCAAATGATTTATATAAACTTTATTCATTTTTGTTAACTCATTAAAAATCCCCAAGTGCCCATTTACCATAAGTTAATTAACTTTATAATTCCGGTTACTAGTCCTTGATTTGTTTGTATCTTCGTTATTATTTATAGTTTCGTGAGATTCAATTGCTTCGTTTGTTAACTCGCTTTCGGTTATTTATTTCAAGTTGTCTCCAATATCAATGGTGAATTTCTCACACCCCCTTTTTACCCTTTTTAACTATTTTGGGGGTAGCATATATATCCTATCAAAATTCAATTTATTTTATTTACTATTTACAAACTACAATTCGCATCATGGACTTGTGTGTTTACTTGTTACTTGCTCAATTATTACGTGCATGGATTTCTTCGATAAGTATGATCATACGCCCCCCTTTGCACCCATGGACCATTTGTTTCTGGTGGAAAAGGGACTCCGATCTGAGTACGTTGGTGCACAATCCCAACTGGAAAAGACCTGCATTTATTCTTTACACTCATGGACCATTGTTTCTAGTGTAAAGAACCCCTATGTGATTTTCACAAGTTTTCATGGAATTGTATGGTTTTTATATTATTTTTCAACTGTATGAACTCACCAACTATTAATTTAGTTGACATTATTTTATATATATGCTACAGGTCCTTTCATTAGAGGATGAAATGGACGAAGTCACTAGAAGATAGGTTATTTCAATAATAAATAAATAAGACATGGGTTTTATTGTTTTCCTTTGTAATTGTTTTATTGAACAACTTGTGTACTTGGGATTTGAATGAATTAATGATATTATTGTCACGTAATAGTGTCACATGTGTTTTGGGCAACCTGTACGTCACACCCGGGTGTATTCCGCTTTAGCCGGAGTGTTACAGATTAGTATCAAAGCCGTGACTATAAGATAAGACATTTGAGGTAGTGTTCTAGTTGGTTATAATTTATTTGCTTAATTGTTTAGGTTGCATGATTAGAAATTATGTGAGCCTTATTTGATTGTTCAATGCACTTTATTTGGTTATTGTTAATTTGTTTATGCCTCATGTACATAAATACTATCATACTGATGATTCAATTACTTCAATTACACAAGCACACACAAGTCCAAGGCTTATGCCTAAAAACAAAGAGTTTTCCAACATTTTCAATTATTGATTTTTATTATTGTGTTCCGATATTTATTTTTCTTAAAGATGGTTCTATATGGTGGGTATGTAGTAAACTGTAAGGGGGACGTGCCTGTTTTCCGTAACTCTTGAAACCAAGGTTATTGAAACCTAAGGATAAGCAATGCGTATAAATTCCAATCAGACGCGGGACCCGGTTGCTTACCTGGAGAGTTAGGAAAGAGCATGAACTCTATTAAGCCAAAGCATACCACTTTCAACGCCATATGAATCACAACTTTAAGTTTTCAAACACGACCATGTTCTCTTTGTGAAAAGAATATGGTTGCACTCCTCTATGTTTTACAATGTGTTTTAACTGGAAGTCTGTACACGAATACCCAGCTTTCGGTTAGATTTAATTACACGTTTTTATACGAGAATAGTTAAGTTTAAAAAAAAAACATTTGTTACACGTTTTCTTTATTTATACGCTCATTTACGGCTTAAACTTTTAAAAGTTTGCAAAGTAATAACCGAATTTCAAACGATTCATTTGTTATTTTACTATTACGTTTTAGAATTTAAAATTCGAAAGGTCATGGTGATACATGAATGGTCGAATTTCAATTCGATTACCTTATTTCCATATTCATTTTCCCTTATGTTTTAGAAGTGAAAATTTAAAAATTCATGGTGGTTTATGAACATTCGATTTTCATTTCGATTTTATTATTTATTGTAAGTTTAATATTTTTTCCATATAATTATTCAATAATTTATGAGGTTTTCGTTTATTGAAAGGTGAAAATTCATGACGTTTCATGGGAATTCCAATTTCGATTTCAAATTTGTTTCATGCGATTTCTTTTCTTTACTTGTATCTATTAGTCGTTTTCATACTTACGTCTCAAGTCACGCGAATTCTTCACGTTTCGTATCATGCTTCCTTGTTTTCCTAGTTGTCACACTCAACTCGCGAAATGACAATCCAAGTTATCAAGTAAATGGCCTCCGCGATCCCGACCACCCCACGTTTGACCATACCCACCTTCATCGCTATAGTAAATTCAAATTCAAACCAACACCATTCTTGGAAACGCAAGCTAAACACAACCGAAAAGCCTCGCGCTGAAACACACCCTTTGTACAGTATGTGTAAATCCCACCACTTTACTTCCTTGAAACGTTGATATACTTCAATCTGTGGTAGATTCAATTACAACTTATTGCAAAAACCCAACCAAACTCAACGCCACTCACCCATCTGCAAGACCTATACCTAACCATTTGTCTTAATCACATGTTTGACCTCATGCTTCAAGCCTGCTATCATTGTGGTGACCCTAGCACACCCACTATACTTTGGAAGGCCTAACTTGTTTCCGCCACGCAATATCCTCACCCCGCATCCTTTATCGACCTTACACGATTTTCTGGTTCCAATACTTAGATCTTTACAAAACTTATCAAACTCGTATATATTTTCTTTTGCATACCTCCCTACATTTTATTTCTTTTACTATCGCCTCGCGCCTAATCCCAAATCCTTAGTTATTTTAATCTTCAGTCAAATTGATTTTCTTTAAAAATAATTTATTACCTCTATTATTATTATTACTATTAAAGTTATTAAATTACCATCATTATTAATATTACTACTACTATTGTTATTAGTACCATCACCGTCACTATCATTATTATTACGCTAATTATCAATATGATTATTATTAGAATTGAAATTATTATTATTGTAAATATTTTTTTATTATTATTGATATTAGTAATATTATTATTACTAGTATCATCGTCACTACTATTATATAATAATATTTAAAGTAAAATATTTGCTTCAAACAAGTTTTGAGCCCTTTTGAAACTATTTTTTTTATTCAATAATATTATTATTATTATGATTAGTAATATTATTATTGCTTGTAGGCTCCTGGACGGATCGTACACGGGACGTCGCTAACAACGCAGGTGCGGAATCCCTGCGTGGGTAGATACGAGTGTAGAGTATGTGGAGATCGAACACACAAGCAATAAACCAAACACGTTATATTGATAACAAACACGTGACCCGAGGTCACTGTTACAGACTATGACACGTAACTCGGTTACTGAACAACTGAAATGAAACCCTAAACGACCAACACATAAACTGTTCTGCTGAACAGTATATATAAATGACAACTTCGCCACAGGCGAAGTTGTCAATAACTTCGCTGATTCAACAAGTTCGCCATAGCGAACTTGTTGACAACTTCGCGTATTACACAAATAAACATAAACAAAACATAATTGCATTACAGACTCGATTACAAATGCTAGACTATGAACTACTGACATACATGTACCAACAGACTCCCCCTTGGCAGTAGCTTCATATCTTGTTCTTCAAATCTTGAGTCTTGTAATCTTGCATCTCTACGCGTGCGCTCCTTCTCTAACACATACCGACACCACCCGTTGATATTTCCTAGCTTGATCCTTCCAAGCAGGAATGTAGAAGATCTTCTTCTCGTTGAGCACTTTCAGATCAGCCTTCGATAGATTAACAAGATGCATCGGGTCGTAAACCCGAAGTACTTCTTGTTCATCCTCATCTTCCATTACCGCCTCAGCTGTCTCACAATCCACGTACCACCATTTTAGATCTTTGAGCACGTCCTTGGGCATGAACTTCATCGGTACTTCTTTAAGGCACCGGATCGGTTTGTATTTCATAACCATCCAAGGTTTTCCATCAACTCTCAGACCTCTATCCTTGTCTTCGACAAGTTTCCCTTTTTGTGGTTTCAGTAGCTCAAACTTTTTCTCTTTAACGCACTCTTTCCACACGATCTTCGCAATGATTCTAGCCATGTTGTCTTCACTTCTGTTTACCAATCCCAATCTGGCTAAATCTTTTACTTCACATTCTGGCAGTGTGTTTAGAGATCTCAACTTTCTCTGGAAGTACTGAATGCCATCATATCTCTTGATCACGAAGAGCCGCAGCTGCTCGTCGTATAACCAGCAGATAATACCTTTCTTGGCTTCCGCGTATCCCTTAATATTGTAACTTTTTCTGAACATCTTAGGGACCGCCGGCTTCTTCGTCTTTACGAACCAGTGGGCACAACCTTCCTTCCATTTTGGTTGTTCCTCCCACTCAGCATCTTCCTCCACATTCTCATCACCCAAACCTGGTCTGTCAACCTCCGGAATCTCGTGTTCCACGGAGTCATCTACAATCTCACCTTCTTCTAACATGTTTTCAACCGTAATCTGCTCTCCAATCCTCTCAATCTCATCAACTGGCAGCACATCATCTTCAATCATAAACTCATCATCCTCCTCATCCAACTCTTTCAATGCGTCGATAACATCTTCAATATCAGCATCATCATCACCAGCTACCACATCGTCACCAGCTGCATTTGTAGACTCCCCCTCAGCTGTGGAAGCCCCAAGAGCCTGAGAGGTTCTTGGCAGCTCACCACCTGCACCTTCCGGTGCATTGGGATCATCGTCATGATCTTCTCTCCGTTTCGTCCTCAACTCATCACCCCTACACGTCTTCTCCCCCTGAGATGCCAAGAATGCCTTGAAGGCATCTATAATTTTACCATGTTCAACCAGGAGGGCTGCTTGTAGTCGATTGGATTCCACTAGGCTCTGAATGGTTTTTGTCTGATCAGCAACAATCCGCTCTAGTGATGTAATCCTCTCGGAATCTGAAGTAGGCGTTGGAGTTGGCGGGACATCAGCAGCAGAAGTGACCGCAGGTGGTACACTTGGTAACCCTGCAGTAGTAGTGATGGTCGACTCCACAAATCGTGCAACTACCACCGGTGGATTAAGCGGTTGGGGTGGTAGAGACACAATTGCTGGGGTCGACGTCTCGACAGCAGTAACCTGTGCTGTAGTAGGAATAAGAGACATACCAGACAAGGCAGGTGGAGCAAAACGTACCAGCCTTGAAGATTCTCCAGCTCCCGAACCCATACCTCTCTGTTCTCTTCTTGAACGTCTGAGCACAATCTGCACTGCCTCCTCTTCATCAACTTCATCCTCATCCTCGTCTACAGTTCTCGGTCTCTTTCCCGTAGTTCTCTCCCGAGACACCATAAGTCGTCTCGCCTCAGCAAACGTTTCGTCTAGATCGGAGTCAGCTACCGAAGTAACTGCTCTAGTAACATCCACAAACTGAGGACCCGAGACATCCATATCAAACACACCCTGTACGCCAAAGGCAGCAGCAAGATCAACATCTTCAGCAGTAGACACAGCAGGAGATACCGCAGCTGGCACAGCAGCAGAGGCAACAGTAGATACAACAGGCGCAGCTGATACAGCATGTGGTGCTGCCGCCTGATGTGGCTGTGGGTCTCTGAACTCGTCCCCTCCTGCAGGAACATACTCCGGATTGATGAGATATCCGAATAAGGGAGTATGCCTCGGACGCAGCTCAGGCTTGCTACGAGTGCTCGAGGTGCGGCACTGAGCAAAGATACGTTTCGATACGCATTCGACGTATCTTATTGGGCGTCTCTGCGGTAGCGACGGAGCGACATGATTTAAAATCATCTGTAAGAAACGAGGATACATAGTGAATCGCTCGCGCGCCACAGCCCTTCTTTGACGATCGATCTCGTAGAATATTAGCTGACTGAATGAATATCGGCGGTTGTAAGTCAGCGCTATCATGGCCGACTGCATCGTCGCGCCCATCCCATCTGTTCCTGCCTTCCTGCCGGACATGCATACAATCAACACATGCATCAGGAAGCGCCACTGATCCAGCAGAAACCCTTTCCTCCTCTGCGAGTCCCCCAGCGGACCCGAATAACCCATCCTCAAATAAGCTCCATCCCGGAAAGGAGCCACGAACTCCGTTGGGTCATCTCTTGTTTCTTCACCGAACTGCAGAGCCAACCTTAACTTCGCCTGAATCTGAAACGCCGACTGTTCAGATTCAAAGGTTTAGATCCGATGTTTTCGGACCGATTTGACGATCCATCAGTGAATAACAACATAGATTTAATGATATTGAGACGTAAAGGACGTCCATGAACACGTAACACAAAGGTGAAAAACTTGGTTTTGAAGGTTCGACGACCCGAGGTCTCGAACCGGGTAAAACTATACCGAACGAGTAAGTTTGGGAATGATATTGACCACACATACCGTCAAAGAACACTAGAAACTGGAAACAAACGATCGAAATCGGAATGTAAACAAGATCGCCGGAATACTTTGGTTTGATAATATGTTCGCCGGAATTTCGAAAATAATGATACTGTTACTGTATCAAAAGCCTTATATAGGGCAGAGTTGGTTCAGGCGAAGTTACGATTAACTTCGCCTAGGCGAAGTTAAGCACAACTTCGCCGAATTCAACAACTTCGCCCGTAATTTCAAAATCAGCCCTTTCATTTGAAGAATCTTGCACTTAACATTTAGAAGTTTCCAAAAAGAGTTAAACAAATATGATCAAGACCCAGTAACCAACGACAAAGTAATAAAACTACAAAAAATAGAAAAACTTATAAAATTTTAACGAAATAAGGGATCAAATTTCAGTCTAGTCAGGGACCACTACGTTTTAGGAAAGATCCTAACAGGAATCATACTAACTATGTGACTGGCACTTGGATCCGTGTTTAGCTGTATTATGACATAGAGAAACAGGTTGTAAGCATGTAAATAACTTAAATGGTTTTCATCGTTTCTGTGATACGGATTAAGGTTCAGTTAAGCTCAAAAATTTAAGTTGGCAACAACTCAGAGATAATGATGTCTTCTATCTATTCTCAAAGCGTATTTGGCTATACCCAAGTCACCCCGAATTGACTTCGACCCATAGTGTCTGATTAACTTGTAGATACTCGTTGTCTGCTTCCCGTTCTCTTCTTACTCCAGACTTGAGAAGTCTTGATTGTTTCTATATCTCGTAAGTACTAAAAATATACATGTATAAGTTGTTTTTTTTTTTTTTTTTTTTTTTTTTTTTTTTTTTTTTTTAAACCAAACATTCTTATTGACTTCGGAGTACTAAACTACTGCAAGTCCCGAATCTGGATCACTGCAGTGTCTTGACATGCTTTCTTCACGGGAATCAGAACACTCACGGGCTCGTGTATGACTGGGTAGTCGCTTTTCTGCCTATCATTCGGAAAGATATGTGTGAAGACATTCAAAACTCTTAAGGAGTTTCCACGTAAATTCGAGTAGTTTAAGTTAGTATCACATACACTATTACGCACCATAAAAATTTACCATGACATACAATGACTGTTCTAAAGCCTTTTAAGCCTAATAACTTCACTAGTTAAGCACACACAATCAGTATATATATCATTTTCCAAGGTTGGATCAATTTTCTGTTAAACACAGCAAAGAACTTCTTACGAAGTATTAGACTTGAAAAGTAATTTCATTTCCCTTTAAAATTTTGATTTCAATCGCCCCGATCATGTCAAAGTCGTCAGGTAAACGGCTATCCTGAAGATCCAATGGATCAACTGGACCGACCACATACAAGTATGTGTCCTTCTTACTAAGAATGACCGACTAATTTTCAGCAACTGAAAGAACACATGTCATAACTGCCCCGGTCACTTTCAGTCTTCCGGTTAATGGCTATCCTCACTTTCTAAGTCGAAACGAGGACCAAAACATATCCGAGGATATGTCCATCAAACTAAGGTAACCGACTAATTTTAAGCAATAATGACACGGTTTTTTTTTTTTTTTTTTTTTTTTTTAAACAAACACAAAGGCATGGTTACTCGGGATTGATCATCCCGTTCAGCTCAATTAGGTTTTGAAATCTAGATTTATCAAACGCTTTTGTAAACAGATCAGCAAATTTTCAAGTGTATCAACCTTTTCGATCTTGATCAGTTTCTTCTCAGCACAATCCCGTATGAAGTGATGACGAATGTCAATATGCTTAGTTTTACTGTGCTTCACGGGATTGTTAATTACTGAGATGGCGGCAGTGTTATCAATTAAAATAGGAGTGAGTAAGAAATTCAGACCATAGTCGCGTAATTGTTGCTGAATCCACAAAACCTGAGAGCAGCAGTTGGATGCTGCCATGTATTCAGCTTCGCATGTTGAAATTGCAACTGATGTCTATTTCTTGCACTGCCAGGAAACTAATCTTCCTCCAAGAAACTGACAGCCTCCTGTGGTTGACTTCCGACTCTGATTGCATCCCCCATAATCAGAATCTGTATATGCCACCAGTTCAACGTCTCCTCCCTTTGGGTACCACAACCCTAGCTTCGGCTTGCCCTTGAGATACCGTAGTATCCTCTTTGCACCTTTCAAATGAGATTCTTTCGGATTTGCCTGAAAACGTGCACAAAGACAAACAGCAAACATTATATCAGGCCTAGAAGCAGTTAAATACATTAATGAACCTATTATCGCCCGATACAGAGTTGGGTCCACATCTGCGTCACCATCTGATTCAGCACCCAATTTGTGATTGACGCAGATTGGAGTATCATATGGAGAACTGTCCTCCATCTTGAATCTTTTCAGCACATCATGAACATACTTCGTTTGATGAATGAACATCCCGTCCTTCTTCTGATCAACCTGCAATCCTAGAAAGAAAGTTAGTTCACCCATAGCACTCATCTCGAATCGTTTCTTCATGACAGCCTCAAAATCCTGACACATGGATACTCTTGATGCAGCAAAAATGATATCATCCACGTAGACTTGAACCAGTAGGAAGTCACATCCTTCTCTCTTCACAAACAACGTACTGTCAATCAATCCCCTTTCAAAACCATTTTCCAGCAAGTAGTCCGATAACGTTGAATACCAGGCACGAGGTGCCTGATGTAACCCATATAACGCCTTGCTCAACCTGTATACGTGATCAGGAAAGTCTGGGTCAGGAAAACCCGGAGGTTGCTCAACATACACAACCTCATCAACTTTCCCGTTTAGAAACGCGCTTTTCACATCCAACTGAAATACCTTCATCTTTTTAAATGCAGCAAACGCCAAAAACAATCGAATCGCTTCTAACCGGGCAACAGGAGCAAACACCTCATTGTAATCAATACCCTCTTGCTGATTAAAACCTTTAACAACCAGCCTCGCCTTATTTCTTACGATAATTCCCTTATCATCTCTCTTACACTTGAACACCCATTTTGTGCCTATAGCGTGCACATTCCTTGGTTTTTCAACCAAAGTCCAAACTTCCATTTTTTCGAACTGAGCCAACTCTTCTTGCATGGCCTCGACCCACGAGCTGTCCTTTAAAGCCATTTGATAATTCTTTGGTTCAATTTGGCTTATAAAGCAGGAGTACAAACATTCGTTCAGTATACCCGTTTCCTTAATGCTTGTATAAACACAGGTGTGCTCATTCAAGCTACTTCTGGTTTGTACACCAGAGGAAACATCACCTATAATATTCTCCAATGGGTGATCTTTGTGAATTCTCGTGGTTGGAACAGCACCGACATGCAAATTATCTTCCAAATTTGAAGAGATCTCATCTATGGTTGTTTCTGGCTGAGAGTGAAAAGGATTAATAAATTCATCTTCAGTTGAGGCCGCAGGGGTATCGATAGGGTTTGATGTGGAAGGTTGAGATTTCTCAAACATCTGATGTTGCAATAGATTCTCTTCCTCATCAAGTATCATCTTCGTCACAGCTCTTTCGTCTTCTTCAGAAATTTCCAAATCAGGTACGTTAAACGACTTAAAAAGTTTAACATAGTCGAAAAGCTCAGCAGGTCCATTGCTTGGTTTTGGCGGTTGGTAACTAGTAATGTCGGTGTTACAAACCACCTCCACCTTGCAAGTCGATGTATTGAAGACCCGTCTGTTGGGAGTCCCAACAACATAACCGACTAGGATTCCCTCATCGGCTACTTCACCAAATTTCGAATTAGTCTTCAAAATCGAACAAGGAGACCCAAATGGTTCAAGACCGCACAAGTTGGGCTTCCTTCCATGCATAAGCTCGTAACAAGTTTTTCCAAGTCTCTTAACGGTTAACACCCTATTCAGAACATAGCAGGCTGTAGCAACTGCTTCAGCCCAGAACATCACAGGAAGCTTCGAGTCTGCCAGCATAGTTCTGGCTCCTTCTATTAACGTTCGGTTCTTCCTTTCAGCCACTCCATTCTGTTGTGGAGTATACGGAGCGCTGTATTGATGTTCAATTCCCTTCTGAAGACAGAAGATTTCCATTTCAAAGTTCTTGAACTCTGTCCCATTGTCGCTTCTGATGTATTTAACTGATTTACTCATGACGTTCTCAACTTTTGTAATTAGATTCTTCACCATTTGAGCCGTCTCATCTTTCGTTTTCAGAAAATATACCCACGAATATCGCGAGTAGTCATCAGTGATCACCAAGCAGTAAGAAGTACCACCTAGACTTTTTACATTCACTGGACCGAAGAGATCCATATGAAGTAGTTCTAGAGTACCGGCAATTGAATTGATCTTCTTGGTGAGATGGGATTTCTTGTGTTGCTTTCCCTTCTTGCATGCTATACATTTGTCTTCAAAGTTAAAACTTTTTAAGGGAACGCCCATCACAAGCCCATTCTTGACAATGAAGTTCATCTTCCGAAGATGAATATGTCCCATTCTCCTGTGCCACAATTCTGATTCTGATTCGCTTGCTTTTGTCATTAAGCAAGATTCTCCGGTGGCCATTTCAGTAGACCTCATGTCCATCACATATGTATTCGTTTCACGTGGAGCTTTCATTACTATCCATTCGTCTGGTATCTGAAAACCAGGCTTCAATACTATCGCTTCATTTTTCGTGAAATGGACAGTGTAATCTTTATCACAAATCTGCGACACACTCAGCAGATTGTGCTTTAATTCCTCCACAAAATTTACATTCTCAAGTGTCATTCTCCCATTCGACACAGTTCCTCTACCGGTAATCCTACCACCGCTCTCACCAGCAAAACTAACTCTTGCTCCTTGAACAGGTTTTAAATCTTGCAACAAGTGTTTGTTGCCCGTCATGTGCCGGGAACAGCCGCTATCTACAATCCAAAGATTGTTGGCAGCCCTGTTCAACTGTTCCTGCACAATAAAACAAAGAGTTAGAATCTTGGGATCCAAGACCAATTGGTCTTGGATCGATACGTCCCGTACCCTGGCTTTCTCAGGTTAGCATCAGGATAATTTATGTAAGTCCTGTTAGGGAATCTCCTTGCAGATTGAGGGTAAAGCCTTCCAAACCTTTGAGAATTGAAAGTGTTATTTCTTGTGGTTTGGTTGTAAAACTGAGGTTTGTTTTTATGAAAACTTGAATTCGTTACATTTTGGCATTTTTTAAAGTTTTCATTTTTAGCAGTAACAAAATGACGCTTATACTCAGTTTTATTTGGCTTCACACCTCTGAATCTCGGCTTCAAAGGGCAATCTGCAACTAGATGTCCTAACTTGTTACATCTAAAGCAACATCGACTCTCCATTTTCTTGTCAAACATTGGTTTGGATGTAGAGGCAGAGTTACCAGCCGTTCGTCTCACATAAGGTGGGACGTACGGATTGAGTGGAGAACTCTTTTTATTTTTATCTCCCTCAGTGGGTAAATTTACCTTCTCTTTTGTCTGACCAGATTCGGACAACTTATCCGAATCCGATGAGACTGGACTCGAAACAGAAATATTCACACTAGAAACAGGCGAACTTGTTTCACTACAGCTAACACTTGGTTCTACACTAGTAATCTTGATAGGAGTTGTCTGAGGAACTTCGAAATCAACAGATTTCTGAACACTCGGATTATAAGTATAGTTGTGGTTAAAGGGTGGTGGAACTTCGTGATAACCGATTCCTCCCCTCTTTGCAGAGGTACCTTGATCACTCACGAGGTGATCAAGGATGGCTGAGGAATTCCTGAACTGCTCAAGTTTGCGGTTCAGTTCCACCACCTTCACTTGGTGGTCAGCAATCTGTTTATCCCGATCAGCAATCACTTTAGTTTTTTCTTCTAAAACTTCATAACTAAGATCAATTATTTCAATTTTCTCAGCAAGTTTAGTTTTTAAGCTTTGAATGTCTTTTTCACATGCTTTTATTTTAATTTTATAACTTGTTTCTCTTGCTTTCGTAAAATGGTGATCTTCTTTAATAGTTTTAAAATCAGCATCTAAACGGACATACTGATCAGTTATCGTTGTAAGTTGCTCAGACAAATTCTCACAACTAGTACAAATATTCTTATTACTTACCTCGGAGCGAGTGTCCTTGTCATCTGCCATGAAAGCTGTTTCTTCTTCAGTAGCTTTCTCATTTTCATCAACCTTCTCACATTCTTTAACTTCAGCCTCAGCCATGTTCGCTTGCTCACCAGAACCACATGAATGCAGGTTCCAGTTATACTCACCTGCTTCTCTGGTCAACATGACGTTAATCTCTCTGTTAACTCCAGAGTGTTGTGTAGGCCGACCTTGTCCTCGTTCAACCCTCTCATTTCTGCATTCCTTGGCAAAGTGCCCGTACTGTTGACAATTATAGCACCTTACCTTGGATTTGTCGAACCCGGGCCTACCACCAACAAACTTTCTCCCAGTTTTGTTCATAAACCGTTTCACACGCCTCACAATCATTGCCATTTGCCATTGCAAATTCATCTCCTCCAGATCATCAGCATCGATCTGGTCGTAGTCCTCATCCAGTACAGCAGGGTCCACAATCTTCCCCTGGATGTAGTTTTCGTAGGAAGCAATAAATGATGCATAGACTGCAAACTGCTCTTCAGCAGATTTTACACTCATAGGCATCTTGGAATAATTATTGCTTGAGGCATTTGCAGAAAAACTACTTGTGGATGCTTGAGGCTTTGAAGTACTTGATCCTCCAGCAACGAAACATACATCACCATTCGAGTTTACAGAAACGTTTCCTTCATGAGACGAGTCAGAACCTAACTCCCCTTTTGAGTAATAAGCAGCAGATTCAGGCCTCGAACTTGAGCCTGAGTTAACCTTTGCACCATACATATCAGGGTCTTGTATCTGATCTGTTGGTGTTTCTTTTCGAACCATATTAAGCTCATAAGTTCTGAGCTTGTTTACTGCCGTTTCAAGATCATAATTAGGAAAGTCTCTGTCTTCCCTCATAAGAATGGTGTACATTTCCCACTTCGGTGGGAGAGCATCGAGAAGCTTTTCAACGATCTCTTCTTCTCGGTAAGCAATCGAATAATTGCTAAGCTCTGTCATTAGATGATAGTATCTGGTGATAATATCATCCAGTGATTCGTTCTTCAAAAATTTGAAGACGGAGAACTGGGTCTTTAAGAGTTTGATCTTTGATGCACGGATACCTACATTCCCCTCGAATCTATTTTCAAGAGCATCCCAAAGCTCTCTCGCAGAAGTGTATTTTTGGAACGTATGGAGAACCTCTTGAGGAAGTGCCATTGTTATCGCAGCATGGGCCTTGCTTTCGGCCTCGTACATTTTCTTTTCTTCGTCCTCCATTTTGCTATACTTCTTAACCACATCCCTGCCTTCGTATTGCATAGTAGGAGGGATATATCCATCCTGGATGAACACCCACATTTTGGCATCCTGGTATTTAATGTATTGGATGAATCTGTCCTTCCATGCCACGAAGTCAGTTCCTTTCATCAGCCTCGGGGCCTTAGTGGCAGACCCCGCTTCTACTTCCATCTTGACCAAATCGGAGATGTTAATTGACGACATCCTTGCGAAAACCTGAAAAACCTGAAAATAATAAAAAAATATTAAAACAGCTCAGTAGGCGAAGTTAAGAGTAACTTCGCTTGAAAGTTAACTTCGCTGAAAAGAGAACTTCGCTGGATCTTAAATTCGCTTGACTTGGCGAAGTTAAAAATAACTTCGCTTAGAATGAGCGAACTTAGAAGATAAGCGAACTTGGGTGGAAAGCGAAGTTGCGGATAACTTCGCTAAGGCGAACTTATGAGGTAAGCGAAGTTATGGTTAACTTCGCTAATCCTTATATCTTCGCCGAAAACCCTAATTCCAGTGACGGCAACTTCGCCTGAAGAATGGTAACTTCGCCCGATGAACAAGGAAACTGTTCAGATCTGATTTCGTCAATCCAGCAGTTTCCGATCAATGCAATGGCTTGAAAATGACTGTCAAGCACGAGCAAAACACAATCCCAACAAAAACACGTCCCGCGAATAGGTCAAACGAGACGTTTTCTACACCCGCGTGAAATCCCGAACCTCACAATCGAGCCAATGGCTCTGATACCAATTGTAGGCTCCTGGACGGATCGTACACGGGACGTCGCTAACAACGCAGGTGCGGAATCCCTGCATGGGTAGATACGAGTGTAGAGTATGTGGAGATCGAACACACAAGCAATAAACCAAACACGTTATATTGATAACAAACACGTGACCCGAGGTCACTGTTACAGACTATGACACGTAACTCGGTTACTGAACAACTGAAATGAAACCCTAAACGACCAACACATAAACTGTTCTGCTGAACAGTATATATAAACTACAACTTCGCCACAGGCGAAGTTGTCAATAACTTCGCTGATTCAACAAGTTCGCCATAGCGAACTTGTTGACAACTTCGCGTATTACACAAATAAACATAAACAAAACATAATTGCATTACAGACTCGATTACAAATGCTAGACTATGAACTACTGACATACATGTACCAACATTGCTAGTATTATCTTCACCTCTAATAATAATGTAATTATTATTTCAAACCGTATCAAAAGTAAGTTTTTTGTTTCAAACAAATCTTAAGCCCTTTTGAGGCTATATTTCATTCAACAAGTCAGGTTATTTGACAATCTCTTTCCTAGGCCGCTGGCCAAAAGAAAATATTTATTTTTACGTTAAGGATTTCATAAAATTCTCAAGTTTTAGCGCTAGTTATGTTTTGCCTACTAAAATAGAATAATCTTATTTCACCATGAGATATAAAAACACCACGATTTACAACCGAAGTGATATATCCGTTCCCTTCTTTCCCCTTCGTTAACGCCAATGAGTTTCGGCTATGAAATCATGACACCACCTTCCGCAGCAAACCTTCATGCCACAAACAAACCAATATTCGAGAAGACAAGCGTCGCAAGCTACATTTACATTTCTTTATTTTTCTCTTTCACGTGTGTTTCGAACTTACCCAAAGTGACTTTTACATCCACTTCTTTAGAATATTGTTTACGTAGTTTATTTTGATTGTCCATTGATTTTGGATCCATATTCGTTTGTATTTTTACGAAACGTAAATTTGTACATCATACTTATTCGCTTTGCTAAATTGGGTTACGTTATTATTTCAAATCTCGTGGTCTATGACCCAATTTTTTTCTTAAAAATACCCGTTAAGTGAAAATTGAGACTATGAACATTTATGTGTACATAGCTACCTAATAGAAACCGTGTTTTCATGATACTTTTACATTTGAATATTTGTGACCGACTCTCTCTTAATAAATTCGTTTACTTTGAACCGGAATTGTGTCCTATGTACATGCTGAGTTTATGTCATATTATTTATTACACAAATTCTTTTGGATTATTTGTTTACTTCTCTTCCACGCAATGTTTTATTTGAACCATTTGTTTGTTCGTGATTTCATCAATCTGAGACAAATGTGTTATTTTGCTTTCAAAAAAAAAAATAAAAAAAAATTCAATTGTTTACTTTGATAAACTCAGGTTATTATTGGAAATTTTCTTTTTATAGACCTATCTGATTTTGATATTAAAATTTCGTTCACCCATTTCACTTTATTATAAATTTACATGTTCGTAAGATGTAATTGTTTATTCATCTCAATGTTGCCGCTAGTTACGTTGAATATTATTAAGAGATTTACATTCGTTAAACTTTTTGATATTTTGATATATAACAGTTTCGTTTATCTAATCTATTCTCGAACCCAATGAGTTATCAAATTTACGTGTTCATATTTCGTTGGTTAAATGCTACGTTTACCTACCACGTTATTCTCGATCCCAGTATTTCAATTACATGTTACGATGGTTATAATTCTAAATGTTTCGTTCTTTAATTTCATTACCTCGTTTATTTCGTTTTCAACATCATTCACTTGGTTTAGACACAATGATTCTATTTATTTGACTTAGTGTTTTAACATTAACCTTGGCCTGAACGGTCTATTAATGTGTTTTGTAATGTTTTTACCCTTTTTAATTCATTATTTTTTTGAAGTTCTATATGAGAATACTTTTTTTTCTTTATCTAAGGTCTATGTCTTAAAACCACACAATAAAGCAAGTTATACGGACCATCCGACGATAGAGGTAATTACAGGTCGACACGTAATTATCAAAGTCCTCGCATTGAAAATATAATAAGTATGGTTGTGTGAAATAACTCGGAACTTGGAATGATTTTTGAAGAACGTGGCAAATACAATATGATAAGGGCATGGTGGATACGCCGCTGGTACATCATATATATAAGTGTCCTTGTCATATTTCCTATGTGTGGCGTTCTTTCGGGTCATTCAAAGATCTACGTTATTTTATTTTAATTGTGCATGTATAAAATTGCTTAAATTTCCAACAACTCTGTTTATTAGTTGTTCTCTTTTAGATTTTTTATTTTTTTTATTTTTATTCTAATTTCGGGATGAAATTTCTAAAAGTTGTAAGTCCTGTAACATTCGTTACTTTTCAAACCCGAAAACTCGACCCATTTTAAATTTTCGGTTTTGTTTCTATTTAAATTTATATATTTTTATAATATTATTAATTAATCTGAATTTTCATTAATGTATTTTATGTGACCATTTCTTTGTAATTATACATTTCACCACCTTTGTAGTATTACATACTCATTTAAAACATTCATAATTAAGATCAAATATTTAAGTACATGTCCCATGCAATTTACTATAATTAATATTTAACTACAACTACTACTTTTATTTTTATTATTATTATTATTAATTTTATTATTATCATCATCTTTTCATATGTTGCTTATTAATAATAACAAATTAATGTTTTAATTCAATAAAATTTATTAAAATAGTTAAACCTTTTGAATACCCTATTAAACAATTTTTAATTTGTGTTTTAGTTATATTAAATATGATTAATTTTCATAATTTCCTTAAGACATAACAACTCTATATTTCCAATATAAAAGGAGGACAAATCCTCCATTATTTTCACACCTCAATCCATTATTTTCTTAAGTTTAAGAGCACTAACAAGTAAGTTGTTACCATTTCAAGCATTTTATAGCTTTTGTTTTGATTTTATCTTGAATATTCATAGTTGTTCATAAGTTGTTCTTCATGATCATGTTACTTTTATCTTAACAATATTATATTTTGGTTTTAAGAATCATTATGATCATGGATATCTGTAACATCCCGAAAATTCTAGAATAATAATTAATATTATACCTGCGTCGGGTGAATTATTTGAGTTAGTGGGATAGTATGATAATAAAGCTTAAGGGGTAGCGGGCTTGGTTAATATAATTAAAGATGGACCAAAAATGAAAGATGGCCTTAGGTCTATGGGCTTAAGGGAGTATAAATACCCCTTAAACCCTAATCCTTTCCATTTTTCTCCAAATCTACACCATAGCCTACACCTTGGTAAACACACACAAACATTATCCTTTAACCCGAGCCTAGATCCGAAGTTGAAAACGTGAGATTTTGGTGCTAGAACGTTGTGACGAACCAAACCTGCATCAAGGACCAGCTCGTGTTCATAAACCACCTCGTTTAAGGTACATTTATATCTAGAAATCGTCTATTAAGGTTCGGTTTTGTTTGGAAAACCTTAGATCTATATGTAAATGATTAAAACGAACTCAACGCAACAAATCTCATTGAAATTGGTTAACAATTGATGGGTTAATCAAGGGTAAGCGAGCCCTTGTTTGATCCCGGATTACCAATCAATAATAATAACAGATCTCAGATCTGTGAATATCCGATTAGTACTAGATCTAGCTCATAATTAATATCGATTCAGTATTGTATATATGTATATTTATTATCAATATATTATCAGTAACATTTGTATAACATTAGGTGAAGCTTGAGAGAGATTGAACAGCAGTTCGTTAATTAGCTCAAAAACTTATATTAACAGTGAACAGTAGTTCACTATATATAGAGGGTAATCTGGTTCGCTAACATCCCCTAGCGAACCAGCTTCCCCTTCGTTACATAAATAATCATAGCGAAGCACCCCCAGATTCGTTAACATCCCCTAACGAATCAGGAGGGAATAAATTACTTGGCTAGTTCGCTAACATCCCCTAGCGAACTAGCCTTTAACTTAGCGAACTGATTAATAAATAAACTATTTATTACATTAAACATTAACAAAATCGTTAACGTTAAATACAAAGACTCAAGACGCAAAACCGTGCACTAACAGACACCCCCTCGTCTTGAGCTCTTTGTCTTTAACTTATTTGAAGCGCTTTGACTGCCAGTCTCTGCAACTATGAATTCCATTTTCATGACACACACGAACCACACGTTGGAATTGCATAGCCAGGTCGTAATCTTCTTGGCATTCAAACAAAATCTGCTTCCTGTGTAGCACGTCGTTGTCGGTCTCTGATAAATTAACCAACCACATCGGGTCGATTATCTTGATAAGCTCGGTCTGCAGTCCTCGACCACGAACAAAAACGGCCTCGCTAGTACGATTGTCATAGTACCAACGGTTGAAAGACAGATAAATATCTCGAGGCATTGTCTTCACATGAACCTTTTTCATCGTCTTTGGCGGCTTCACTTTGAAGACAAGTTTCTTCCAGCCGGTCCTTGGATCAATCTCGTCAATGCGCTTACGTCTTGGGACCTGGGGCTTGAAGAATTTGAAGCCATGATTGACCTCGAACAGTAAGTGTTGGTGAAACCACTCAGCTGTTCGGTAACCCCCACGATTGATAAATGGACGTCTCGCGAGGGTACGAATATCCCACCGCGGTAAAGTCAGAACATCCATTATCCTCTCGTAATACTGGACACCCTTTTCCCACTTGACTATACATACTTTAAGGTCATAATCATAGAGCCAGGAGACAATATCACCATGTACCTTAGAAACGGTCTTGAAGGTAGTCACCTGATTAGCCTTAACCCAAGCAGCAGCAGTATCTTTTCTTTCTTGATCTACGTCCTCATCAGTCACTTCTTTGAGTGAGGGTACTGTTCGCTACACAACCTTTTCCAATTCATCCTCAGTCTCTTTAATTACTTCTTCATGAAATACCGGAACACCTTGATCAACGTTTGCATGTTGAAACAAGTCCGGGTACTCTTCAGCAATCACATCCTCCATCTCAATCTCCTCGTTCTCATAAATAAAATCCGTATTCATAAACAACGGATCAACTTCCAAATCTTCCTCAGTTATCACTTCGACATCGGGCTCAGTCTCTAAAGCAGTCAACTGATCGTCATTCAGCCCATGCAGAATCAAAATCTACTCCCGTGTCACGGATCTAACCACAAACTCACCAACCTCTATCTCATCTCTGTTTACCACACTATGAACCACCCCTGATCCATCAACAAATATCACTGTGTTAGCTGCAATCATTTCAATTGGCTTGGCAGCTGTTGGATCTCGATAAATAATTATCTGCTTGCTCGAATCATCACCGCCACTAAAACCTGCACCAGAGGATGAACCATGCGATTGTTTAGGCTCACCTCCTGCATCAGACTCGTCAGGATCATCATCGTCATTTTTGAGTTTCTTGAGGGCATCTTCTTTACAAGTTAATTGTAAAATCAACTCTTCTTGTTCCTTTAATTTCACCCCCTGAGACTCAACAATCGTACGCAACGACTTAGTCTCCTTCTGACAGAAAGAAATATAACTCATCATTCGTCGTTGATTCTCCATGAGTCGTTCTTCAGTTTGACGGTCAGCTGCCGTTTGATTTTCATATAGATGTAGCAGATTTAGCAGCATTTCAGTTTGACGACCTGGTGGCAAGTTGTATACGGATGGATGAACAGGTTGAACTGGTCCTTGAGGCTGAGTAATTCTCATGAATGAGACATCACTAGGCGGAGGTGGAGGAAGAGTAGTTGTTGGCGGAGGAGGAGGTCTCATTGATGTAGTAGAAGATACTGTAGACAATGCAGCAGGAGGTCTCGGTATCTCGGTTAACGCCATTTGAGGAATAAGACCGAGCCTCTCATGTGACACCAACGTCGTCGTTAAAGTAAGCATCGGAGTGCTAGTAGTTAGCGGCACCGCCGAGCTTTGAGGAGTTGATTGACGTGGTGGTGGGGTTCCAATGATTACCCCAGCCCCAGCAGACACACGTCTCTTTCTCGATGGCTCACCAGTTGCCACCGCTTTCCCTTTTCGTTTTCTTTCTAGTTGAGCTTTAATGGTGGCAGCTAACGCAGCATCGACTGCATCTTGTTGTTCTTTAAGAGCTGTTTCACCATCTCCACCAGCACCATCATTCCTATCATTGTTCCCACCTTCTCCTCCTTCACGCTCGGAATCCGAATCATCGTGGATCTAGCGCTCATTAGGAGAACATACGTAATCCGGATTTATTATATGACCAATCATCTGTTTGTTCTGTGGCTTTTCCTTTCTATAAATTAACATACGATGCACCGTTTCAGCTTTCATATGTTCCATATCAAGAACATCATTCACCAACGTCCGATCAATCACCAAATTCGGAATCAAATCCTGAATAATTAGCTGTAAAAAGCGAGGGTACATCAAGAACTTCTTTGACTGTAGAGTTTGCTGAACCTGTTCTTTCAGATGATCAAAGATGAGTTCTAAGTAGTTGAAGGGCTTGTTCAGGATTAGGGCAACAAACGCCGACTGCAAACTTAGTCTACACTCATCAAAACCACCCCGACGGCCACTCATACAATGAAGTAGAACATGCAACAGATACTTGTATGGTGGACACAACCCGTTCTTGTTCAGCATAGATTTACGAATATCACCACCATTGTTCAAGCGTGTGAATAAACCTCTAACCAATGTCCTGTCAAATTCACTCGGGTTATCATCATTATCGTCAAATTGAAGTACCCGACGAATGACCTCAACGTCAATCGTAATTGGAATCTGATTGATTGTAGCTCGAACCAATTTATCTGCCTCAACATATTCCATCGTGTTCCAAAATTTCCTGATTATACTAAGATACACTTTAGGTTTAGCAGTGATTGCATAGTGTATCTTTGAACATCGTAAGAAAGTCAACATAGCTCCAAACGTTTCCAAATTAGTCACATCTTGATCAACATAAGCACAAATGTTGTTCTTTTTATCAAACGGCAATAAGATCACTTCAGCTTATTGATCTTGTTGTGGTGGTTGTCCTTGTGGAGGTTATTCTGGTGGTGGTTGATTTTGTTGTTCTTGATCAGTCATGTTTTACTGTATAAATAAAACCGAATATGAGAAGAGATATCAAAATATATAATTAAAAGATATGTGTAATTAATCTATTTATGCGTATTAGACGATTTAAATCCTTTAATTAAATTAAATGAATATTTAAATTAATTTATTTAATAAATGTCATTCGTTGGGAATCACACTGATTCGGTACAATAAGATAACGAATCAGGCGATTCGCTATAAAGTAAATACTTTAACGAACTGAACATAGCGAATCACTATTTAATTTTGACGAACTAAACTCTAGTTCGTTATATTTTAAGCAAATCCATATCTGATTCGTGTAACATCTTATTCGCTTAGCTAGTTCGTGTAAGATCTTAACGAATTGGACACGAAACAGTCCCAATTCGCTAAGATCAACAAATGGTCATAATTAAGACTTGCTCTTTGACCCATATAGTCAAGGTCAAAATCAAAATGAACAACAATAGTTAACATTATAAACCTAGATACAATTAGGCCATAACCATCATTGAACCATCAAGATAATCAGCTCGTTGAGATCGGAAACACACTAATAAGCTTAGGTGGATGAGATTGAGGCTCAACACCTAGATGTACTGAGGGTTAAACGAACCAACTATAAACACGGAGAACATGAACACATAATTAACCCAGCAAACAATAATCAAATGTTGATTAGAGTCCACCAAGGGTATCCGAATGACATTCCGATCACAATGATATCTAAATTATCAAGTATGTCAACACAAATTATACCGAAATGGGGTTTATAAACTCGAAAACCCTTAAACCCTTAACAGTTCATAATTTAACTATCAAATCTTAGCCATTTTTGAAGAAAATTAGATCGCCATGATCGGCTATACCTTAGAAATCCAAAGATGCATGTTTTTTTTACCGACGCACAAAGAAAATATTTTGTTGCGAATGAACAAGATATTGAGGAATTATCCTAGAAATATCAAAACGTGAAGATTGAAATTTCAGAGAAAATTTGAATAAGGTTACTTAAAGGTGAAGGAAGAAGGCGAACAGTGAAGAACTGTTCGTTTTCTTGTCTTATATAACCTTGCACACAACCCGAGGTACAACTTGTATGAATCAGACGATTCGTTTTAATTAAAGTTAGCGAATTATCCCATTCGCTAACTCAATTCGTTACCTTATGTTGGCGAATCGCTACATGATTCGTGGCGTGATTCGTTAAATATGCATAACGAAGGGATGATTCGTTACAGAGTGCGGAAGCGAATTAGGTTAGCGAACCAGAAGCTAGTTCGCTAAAGAATCACCTAGTTCGTTATCCATAAATAACGAATTAGATTCTAATTAAAAAATCTTTTATTTAATTTTAAATTAAAAAATTAAATGAATTAAATAACATAAATAAATTAGGTTATCGAGAATCCTTTTATCCCGACAACCAAATACCTTAAAAACGTTTCAGTTTTCCGAAACATAACTTAAAATATTTAAATAATTTGTACAAAGAAGACGAAAATATATTTGGTATTTTATAAAAATTTAAAGAATTAAAGAATGTATTTACAAAATAATATCCGATCCCTTTAAAAATAGACAATTTTTTTGTGTTTTTCAACGAATTTATCAAAAGCAGTACATATTTTTGTATTTTTGTTGAGTTTGAGCAGAGAATCATATTGACTAAGTTGCCCTTCCATCACAGTTTTATATTTCAGCGATATTATAACTGGCGATAAGTCGGTCATTGTTATTGTTATCGACATAAATCTAATAACACACATTCAAGTATTTTTTTATACGATTAATTTGTTCAATTAAAGTACGGAATATAAGAAACTATCAGCCTCTAATCTTGGTTCAAGCTTAATTTGATTTTCGCCAAATCACCCAACTTGACTTAAACCATTATATTGTTGATCAAAATTTTGATACCAATTTTGAAATTTTGAGCAATGCATCAAGTTTCCTTTACTGTGAGTGAGTATGCACGAGTCCATATGTCGGCTTACATACATTGTATCCCCTGGGGTCCGTTTCTTAATGGTATTAAGACGCACGCAAGGGAGGAACAATTGTATGACTAACAGTGGATTTTGATCAAGTCAGTAATTTAAATTGTACGAAGTACAGCGGTTATCAAGTTTAATGACTTTGGGTTTGCTTCTTGAAAGCGAGTGAAATATTCATGCTTATGAATACCCAGATGATTAAGCCGCATAAAGACTCACAGTGTCCAGAATCCTAACGCTTGTTATTTGCTTTATTTTATTTTTGGGTGATCAACAAATATAAGGCTTGAGTATGACTGGTTATTACATTTCTGCCATCCTCATCGAGACTTTTGCTAGAGACTAACACCCTTTCAATTTGGCGTTTCTTTATGTTTATATCACATACTTTACTCTACTGGGTTGTTTTAAGACCTACCAATGCACCAATGCAATTAAGCACATAGTCTTTTAAGCTTACTTTTTGCCGGATTTGGGGTCAAGATAATCAATGTACTATCATGTTCTCTTTTTGCTTCAAAAACTCAAAATTTGAGGGGCATAAAATAAAGAAAAGATAAATTTAATCGCCCCAGTTAAATTAAGTTTATAAATAAATGGCTAACCATCAATTCACAAGTGAATAATAGGACCAAGACATGCAAACATGCTTCACAAACTTAAATAACCGACATAATTTTCAGCGAGAAAATAAACTAAAAACGTCTGCAAAAATCTTTTTTGGTTTTCTCTATACAAACAAAATATTTTTGTCTTTTTCAAATTTCTTATAAACAAAATAACTTTCACAATATTTTTGGATTTTTGGATTTTCTGTACAAAACATAAATCACGTTCTTTTTGGTTTTTCAAAATTTTAAAATGTTTTTGGTTTTTCTAAATATTTAAACGAAAAACATTAAAGAACAGAAATCACAATATTTTTGAATTTTGAAATTTTTTAATGTTTTTGGATTTTAATTTTATCTATACAAACGAAAAACACTCTTTTTGTATTTTCTAGATTTTCACCCCCTACAACCAAAATAAATTTTAAAAGAAAAATATGACAGAAAATAAAGATAGTCATCATTGCTTAAGGATATCAGCGAGGGTCTTCAATCCGTTCAGCAACACCGTTTTGTTGAGGTACATAAGGTGCACTATATTCTCGGTGAATTCCCTTTTGAATACAGAAGAAATCCAATATAGTGTTTCTGAATTCAGTACCATTATCACTTCGAATTATCCTCACCTTTTTTTATACAGTTATTCGATCTTAGTAATAAGATTTTGTACCAAAACCGGTGTTTGATCCTTCGAACTCATAAATAACACCCAAAAGTATCTTGAATAATCATCAGTCACTACAAGACAATACCAATCCCCAGAAATACTCGCACGATTCACTAGACCAAACAAATCCATATGAAGTCGTTCAAGAGGAGTATCAATGGAATTCAATAACTTAGAGGGATGTGTCTTCTTCTTCTGCTTGCCCTTTTTACATGCAACGCAGTGATCGGATAACTTAAAATTCTTTAACGAGACACCCTCAACTAAGTCATTGGCATTAAATAATTCATCGTTCGGACATGTATGTGACCCATTCTACGATGCCATAGAATCGAGTCTTTCTCGGTTGCTTTCGAGACAAAACATGTTTTGATCGATGTGGATACCTTAGAACTCATTTATGACATAAATATCATTTGATTGTGGTGATCGCAAGAGAACCATGTCCTCGGGAATAACATAACCCAGTTTCAAGATAAGACATTCTTTGTCAGTAAATATCGTAGTGTACTTTTTATCACAAATCTGCGATACACTCAATAAGTTATGATCAACTTTGTCGCAATAATTCACTTTCTCAAACGTAATATGACCATTTGAAACTTCACCCTCTTGTGTGATCATGCCCCCAGAATTCCCAGCGAACGCTACATAACCCCCTTGAATATTTCTTACTTTGGTTAACAGGTCGAGATTCTCAGTGATATGACGAGAACATCCGCTATCCATGATCCAGTTTTCACCAGAGATGGTCTTGGATGAACCCTACACACAAACAAAAGTGATTAGTTCAAAAAGGTAGCCCAGGCCTCAGTCTTGGGCACCTTTTGGTTTTCTCTTTGATTATTAACTTGAACAGATTTCAACTGTTGTTCAGCCACTTGTGAATAAGTTACCGGCTTCCTAGACTTTCGTCTTAAATAAGCTGCCTGAACAATGTTTGAATTCTTGTTCTGACATATGGGTTCAGTTGGAACGAATTTTGGTTTCACATTAGAGAACAAAATATGAGTATCATCAGCATACGACACAGGTCGTTTCAGGATCTCCTTGACCAATGGAATTGGCTTAGATTTGTCCTTGATAAAAGGATAAATATTCTGATAGTTCTGCTGACTACAATTCCTCACAACATGACCCTGTTGACCACATAAGAAACAACTTCGCATGTCTACACGATGTTGTTGCGAGGTAATTGGAATAAATGATGCAGACGGTTGATGATGACTCACATTTTTTGTCATACTTTTTTCAAACTCATCAGATAATTCAGACTTCTTCTTTAGGTAAAAAACTAAATTAGAACAGTTCGAAAAACTTTTTAGTGTATCTGTCCCATTTAACTTCACAAAGTTAATTTTCTTAGCTTGTTTTAAAAGTTTTTTTGCCTTAGTCAATGGGTCAGATTGAACTGATGTTTTTGTTTGAGCATACACACGTTCAAGTTCTTGAATTTTTGAAGTTTCATTGATAAAGACACTCTCAATAAGTTCAGGCTTGATGATACTTATTGGAATATCTTTTTCAATGAACATCGTGTCTATTCCCTTTAACTTAAAAACTGTAGCCGATGAAGACTTAGAACTCGGAGGATTAATGAAACGTATTAAGTCATCGTCAGAAATCTTTGGTTTAACTGACTTTTTTTCCCTCACTGGTTTAGTTTTCACAGTTTCTTTCTTGTTCACTTGAGACTTGAATGAACCATACACAGCTTCCTCAAACTCTTGAGGTTCGCAAAGAATATGATTAGAACTAGGAATGTTCTTATTCTTGTGTATTATCTAAGGTTCAAACACATCCTCAATAATCACTTTGTCAACATTTTAAACAAAGACCTTTTTACTTTCCACATGAGGTTTTTGAGGAGCAACTTGGGGTTTGACAATTTCAGGTTTAACCAATTTAGGTTTTTCAGAAATCACAGATTCTTTTTGAATCAAATCCTCTTCTTTTCTTGTAAAAGAATTAATTTTATAGTCATTATGGAAAGGTGGTGGAATTTCAACAAAACCAATACCTTTCTTGGAATCCTTTTTGTTTTCCAGATACCTCAATGATTTCATTCAACAGAAAAGATGAATTTCTAAATTTCACCAATTTGTTCTTCAACTCAAGAACCTCAATCTCAAGCTCATTTATCTTTGAACGATGTTTCAAGATTTCTTGAAACTTTTGGTCATTAATGGTCATTTTCACAGATAACTCGGCTTTGAGATCATGGTTACTTGTCGACAATGCATCAATCTTTTCTCGAGATCTCATTTGAGATTCAAGAGATTGTCAATAAGTATCTTTCAGAGAAGCAATTTCTTGTATAAGACTATCATTTTGGTTTTTCAAAGCTTCTAACTTAGGTTTGTTAGATTCACAGTCAACACATGATGCTTTAACAAATGAAGTAGCAGAAATAGAATTACTAACCTAGTTAATCTTGGCCATGCAAGCAAACATTGATTCGGAAGGCTTGTCGCAAGAGTCGTCAGAATCAGATCCAGAATCATTATCGAAAGACATCTCACTACTAGTTGCATCTTGACAATCTTTGTGTACCCCAAACATAGCCAAATTTGCTTGAACATCATTGCATAGTAACCGTTGTGACCAATCAGTTCCATCCGCTAACATTGCTTGTGTTGTAGAAGAAGATGGTTTCTTTTCAACATCACTTCCTCGTGGTGTAGAAGCATTTTGACTTTGACCACGAGGTCCAGTGTATTCTTTCCTTGGTTTGTCACATTCCTTCGCGAAATGCCCAAATTCTTGACAATTATAACACTTTACTTTTAATTTATCAAAACCCAACTTCTTGTTTAAAGCTGGAAGATCTTTTCCAGTTCTTTGCATGAATCTTTTAACTTTACGAACGATCATAGCCATGTTCCATTTTAAATCCATGATTTCTAGATCATCTGGATCTATCTGATCATATTCCTCATCTGTTAAATCACTTGTGGCAATCTTACTACTCACTAAGTTTTCATATGAAGACATAAAAGCCGTCAGAAAAGAAAAGTTTTGCTCAGCTTCCTTCATATTAACACTAGGTGGTGTAGCAAATGGATTTGTATTAGTTGAACTTCCAGAACCACCCGAATTACCAGCAGAGTAGAAACAAACTTTTGGATCATTCAACATAGTTGATTCTTGTTCACTTGCAGCATGAGTAAGAAAAGCAGTGATTGGAGAAATCGTTGAACTAAGAGGCATACTTCCACCATAGAAAGCTGGATCTTGATTTTCTTTGGAGGATTTTTGACACTTAAGATCGTATTCTCTAGCTTCGATCTTTTGTAGAAATTCAAGTGCCGTCAAGTCTTCATTCACAAAATAGTCATTCTCTTTCAAAACCATTAGAAATGTTGAGTAAGAACTTGGAAGCACACTTTTAATAGTGTCAATTTTATCTCTTTCAGAAATTTCCATTTTCATCTTGTCCATTTCAGCAATTAAATGACTAAATCTTGTAGTCATCTCTTCAACTGTTTCTCCCTTCAATAGATTAAAGTTTCGAAACTGAAACTTGAGCATCACTTTCTTACTCTCAGCTGTGTTTCCCATGCTTCTCATACGCAGATGTTGAAATAAAGACGCACATCTCTTGATACTACCAACTTGATGAAAGATATTTTCTGGTAATGCCATAGTCAGAGTAGAATAGGCTTTTATCTCGATTTCTAAAGCTTTCTTCTCTTCTTATGAGTATTGAGAAACAGCTTTAGGAGTATACCCAATAGTATCATCACTATGACAAACTGAAAAATTTTTCTTACTTGTTCAGACACTCATCACGACTTGACTCAAATTTTCGGGACGAAAATTCTTTAACATGGGAATGATGTGACATTCGTCAATTTCAGGTTAACTCCGTTAACTCAACTCCGTCAATTCAAACTTTAGATCATTAAATCTATAACGCACACCTCATTACATTTAAACTAGGGTTTAAATGACGCTTGAACAATTACTACATGTGTAGTCTTTCGGGAATTGCACCGAAACGCAAACGAGTTGACGCAAACAATTGGTGAATAAACGAAAAACGTCAAAACAATAATTATGTGATAATTATGTGTTAGACATACGTGTTACTTGATTATATTATGTGTGATGCTAAACAAGAAACAAGAACTAAATTAATTAAGCTAGAAAAGTAACATTTGAAAGTTGAGGGACTTAAGTGTAACATATTGTTATTAAATAATAATAAACCTAAACCCTAACTCTCTCTTTCTCTCCTCCCAAACCGACGGCAGCCCCCCCCCCCCTTGTCTCCCTTGCGATCGGCTCACACACACATATTACTTGATTTTTGATCTTGTCTTTCACAATTGAAGCATCCTACACCCGTTTCTAGTCATCTTCTACCTTCCTCTTGCTTTCTTTGGTGTTTTTGAAGGTATAATTATAAACCCTAGGTCCGAAAATCTTATGTATGGTGTTCATATGTTTTGTTTTGATTAGATGATGTATTGATTGTGATTTGATAACTAGAATTGATGTTATTGCATGTTAATTGCTTTTTTCTTTGATTTTGAGTTCAAGTAAAACCCTAACCATGTATGTTGTGTGTATTTGATGTGCATGGATAGTCATTATGGTGTCTAGAAGGTCATATGAACGGATTATGGTCCATAGATAGTTAATATGTTGAGTTTGGATACAAACAGTTTCTGGACAGATTGTGTTATTGATGTTCAATTGACTGTAACGGGGTGTGAATGTGAAAATTGGTCGAGATGATTGATACTACAGTAAACTAGGTTGAGTCTAGTTTCTAAAGAATATAAATTTGCAATTTTTGAACGTGTAAAAGTTAACTTTTATGATTTTACAAAAACGTTGTGCAAATCTGAATTGTGAGACCTGCTGTTAGGCTGTTTTGTAAATATTATATCTCATGAACTACAAGACCAAATGGGTTGGTTTCACTTCTGGAAGTTAACTTGTTGAGTTAAGAACCTAACCCAATTGGTCTTGCATTTGTTGGAATTTTCATTTAATGGAAATTTCAAATAACATTCTGTTGCGCATGAATTTGACTGTTGTGAGTTTGCTGTAATAAATTGATCATTGTGAGAAATATATGTGAAATAAAAACACAACAAAATATGTTCTAGAAACCTAACACATGTATGCTCTTGTGGTGATTTTTGATGAATTAATTGATGAGTTGTGATCTGTGATTTAGAGTAATCTTTACTAGTAGTAATCTGTCTCGGTAAAGCTAGTTGCTGAGTTAGGCGAAAGTACATGAAATATGTTGATAATTGATAATTGCTACGTGTTTGACCAAAATACCCTTGTGTTAGAACATTACTAGAAGTATGCTATGTTTATACTTGATGCTTGAGAAATTGTTTACACGTGTAACGTATCACAAATATACTTGTTAATTCACACACGATTCACAAACGAAACACGAAACGTATCTTGTGCTTAGGAATTATGTGCCGGGTCTAGAGACTCGATAATAGTTCCGATACTTAGAAAATTTCCTTGTTGTTATAGAACGCTAGTGAGAGTTTTCTGTGACGCGCATCACTTGGTGACTTGTTTTTGGGAATTCTTCGCAAACAGTGAGTTTCACTTACCCCTTTAAACTTATTAAACGCTTTTTACTTGGGGGAGATAACATACTCCGAAAACGCTTTTAAGATTTTGTTAGTAAATTATATATCACTTGTAAAGGCTAAGTGGCAAACGAAACAATTGAAGTCCTACACATCGAACCGGTTAATATTTGGATAATAGCGAGTCACTGTTGAGTAGTACTACTGGGTTTGACAAACCCCACCCAACGCTAAGCTCGACTGGAGGTCGAGTGGGTGTAATTTTGGCTAACACATTACCATGGTCTGGATGACCTGGTGGCAAGGCACTTGATAAACAGTCAGCTTCGGTGTCGAACACTTAGTAATACTTGTTTTATAGGCTAGCTACCTATAGATATATAATTGATTTAACACTATCTGGTAAACGCAAAACGCTGAACGCAAAACGCTGAAAGCAAAACGCTAAACGCTTTATTTTTTATAAACTTGTGAATTCACCAACCTTGTGTTGACACTTTTAGTATGTTATTCTCAGGTAGCCGAGGCGGGCGCGCGATATAGGATCATTCATTGTTTGAAACGCTTTTGTTTATGCAAACTGATTTTTAACAGTTGTCATTGGGTTTTAAGTCGTCCTGCGTGACGCAACTTTTGTCTTTTGGTTTTTTTCGCTTCCGCACTTATTTTCATTTAAACGTTTTTATGGTTTGATTATAACTAATGATTCTGATCCTGTTAGTTCACACCCTCTGACGGTAAAACTCCGTTAGTGGATTTTGAGGGTGTGACAATCACCAATCATTGATGCAACATAAACTTCATCAAGACAATATGAGCAATCAGGATGAACATAACCCAAATGTGCACGAAACCGAGGTTCCCATTTGGCAAAGTCACTAAACTTCATCAAATGTGGACATTTAGAATGCGAACCTATCTCGGTATCAAGTTGCATCAACATGTTTTGAGACACTAATGCATAAATGCCGGCCATTTTTGAAAAGTTTCAAAAATTAAAGGTTTAACGAATAAGGATTAAGATTTAACGAACTGTAACTGTAGCGAACTACAAACAGTTGTAGCGAACTATACACAGTGTCTAACGAATCAACCCTTAACGAAGTTAAAATTGATTAGTGGCGAAGTAAATTAACGAATGAGAAACTTGTTTAGCGAATCACAAGTCAAGTTAACGAATCAGTGAACAGTTATAGCGAACTGTGAATAGTGTAGCGAATCAAGTCTTAATGAAGTTAAGATTGAAAGTTAACGAATCACAAATAAGATTAATCAACCAAATGACGAAACAGATAACGAATGACAAGTAAACTTAACGAATTGACCAAACGAATCACCAAGGATTAGTTTAGCGAATCACAAAGGATTTAGCTTAACGAATCACAAAGAAATTCTTAGCGAAATAAGATAACGAATCAGCAACAGTTGATTAGCAAATCACACTATAGCGAATCAGGTTGTTACAACCGTTTGTAAAAAACTCTGACACCTTATGCCACGTGGTAAAGGTTGTTATGACACAAATCCCAACATGGACGAGTGTCACACGAATTAGTTAATCTAGTTAACGAACTAGATAACACGAACCAATAACTCACACGAACTGGCCAACGAACTAGGTAGCGAAGTAGCAAAATTGATAACGAATCACAGATAAACATATAGCGAATCACCATACAGATGATAGCGAATTACGTTCATCTTCAAATCTTCAAATCTTCAAACAATTTTCCAGAAATTTTGAAGATCAAACCCAGAAACCCAGAAATACCAAATTTGTAATACTCTTTCAAATCTTAACCAAATCGTATAAGTAACCTATCAATCTTCTCGTAATCAAATTCCAAATCCAATACACACAACCTCGTAACCGATTAACATCAATAGCCAAACCAATTTTGACCAAAACATAACCCTGTTTCGGACTTAAACCGAAATCAATACCAAACAACACAAATCCAAACCACACCTCAATTCCTCTAATCCAAACCTCTACAATACCTTAACCAACACGAATCCAATCCAATTCGTCCAAAATTCAACCAATTCAAACCAAATTCGATTCAAAAACTATACAACAGAAAAACTTAATAACAATAACAATTAAAACACCAAATCAGGTGTAAATCGAGCACCAACAGCTTTGATACCACTTGTTTGATCCCGGATTACCAATCAATAACAATAATAGATCTCAGATCTGTGAATATCTGATTAGTACTAGATCTAGCTCATAATTAACATCGATTCAGTGTTGTATATATGTATATCTATTATCAATATATTATCAGTAACATTTGTATAACATTAGGTGAAGCTTGAGAGAGATTGAACAGCAGTTCGTTAATTAGCTCAAAAACTTATATTAACAGTGAACAGTAGTTCACTATATATAGAGGGTAATCTGGTTCGCTAACATCCCCTAGCGAACCAGCTTCCCCTTCGTTACATAAATAATCATAGCGAAGCACCCCCAGATTCGTTAACATCCCCTAACGAATCAGGAGGGAATACATTACTTGGCTAGTTCGCTAACATCCCCTAGCGAACTAGCCTTTAACTTAGCGAACTGATTAATAAATAAACTATTTATTACATTAAAAATTAACAAAATCGTTAACGTTAAGACGCAAAACCGTGCACTAACAGTGTATGTATATGCCTAAATCGCACCGTATAAAACGCGATATTTTAGTATTTAGGTACTTGGGGTTTGTAGGCGCTGGGTAGACGAATCTGTCGATACCTAAATCATGTTGTTTCATCACGATATGAGGGTTAAATAGAAATCCCGTACTTGTTGACTGTTACCTGTACTTATCAATTTTAACTTTTACCCTAGAGTCAAAGATTTGGATAAGCCTGATGACCAGTTCGTTATACCAGACGAATCGTTGGTCATTCGTTAGAAATTATAGCGAATTAGATGATGTTCAAGTAACGAATTGAAATAGCGAATTAGATGATGTTCAGGTAACGAATTGGAATAGTGAATCAGGTCATGATCAGATAACGAATCAGAATGACGAACCCGATTAACGAATCAGTTAATCAGACCTTGAATGATAACGAATTAGGCCGTGTTTTGATAACGAATTAGGCTTAAATCGTCATAGAAAACAAGTTGGCGAATTAGATAATGATTTGAAATCCAAATGGAAAACGTGTTAAGTTAGTGAAAATAAAAAAAATTTCAAGCTGACCTGGCAGCTTAACCCCAGCTAGGGGCTCTGCCCCTTGGACCCCGCTAGGGGCTGCCACCCCTAGAACCCCGGACCCCCGTTCGTTGTGGGCTATTGTTATACTAGAAACGTGATATGGGTAGTGATAGTTAATCACTACCCATAACAATTACACGTAACGATTAACTATCACTGCCCATATCACGTTTCTAGTATAACAATAGCCCATAACGAACGGGGGTCCGGGGGCAGGGCCCCTGGCACCTGGGTTCTAGGGGCGGCAACCCCTGGCTGGGTCCAAGGGGCAGAGCCCCTGGCTGGGGTTAAGCTGCCAGGTCAGCTTAGAAAAATTTTATTTTCACTAACTGTCTTAACACATTTTCCATTAGGATTTCAAATCATTATCTAATTCGCCAACTTGTTTTCTATAACGATTTAATTTCTATAACAATTTAAGCCTAATTCGTTATCAAAACACGGCCTAATTCGTTATCATTCAAGGTCTGATTAGCTGATTCGTTAATCGGGTTCGTCATTCTGATTCGTTATCTGATCATGACCTGATTCGCTATTCCAATTCGTTACCTGAACATCATCTAATTCGCTATTTCAATTCGTTACTTAAACATCATCTAATTCGTTATAATTTTCTAACGAATGACCAGCGATTCGTCTGGTATAACGAATTGGTCATCAGGCTTATCCAAATCTTTGACTCTAGGGTCAAAGTCAAAATTGATAAGAACAGGTAACAGTCAACATGTACGGGATTTTTAATTAACCCTCAAATCGTGATGAAACAACATGATTTAGATATCGACAGATTCGTATACCCAGCGCCTACAAACCCCAAGTATCCAAATACTAAAATATCGCGTTTTATACGATGCGATTTAGGCATATACATACACGTCTCGTTTACCCTTGATTAACCCATCAATTGTTAACCAATTTTAATGAGATTTGTTGCGTTGAGTTCGTTTTAATCATTTACATACAGATCTAAGGTTTTCCAAACAAAACCGAACCTTAATAGACGATTTCTAGATATAAACGTACCTTAAACGAGGTGTTTTACGAACACAAGATGATCCTTGATGCAGGTTCGGTTCGTCACAACGTTCTAGCACCAAAATCTCAGGTTTTCAACTTCGGATCTAGGCTCGGGTTAAAGGATAATGTTTGTGTGTGATTACCAAGGTGTAGGCTATGGTGTAGATTTGGATAAAAAAATGGAAAGGATTAGGGTTTGAGGGGTATTTATACTCCCTTAAGCCCATGGACCTAAGGCCTATCTTTCATTTTTGGTCCATCTTTAATTCTATTAACCAAGCCTGCTACCCTTAAAATTTATTATCATATTATCATATTATCCCACTAACTCAAATAATTCTCCCGACGCAGGTATAACATTAAATATTATTCTAGAATTTTCGGGATGTTACATAAGTTAACGTTTCCGTGAAAGTTTTAATAAACTCTTATTTGTAGAACTGTGTTTATGAGTAAATCCAACGCTAAAGTATGGCTACCGGATTCGGGGCCTTACAATATCCAAGATGAACACTTTGATTTTTCTAAATCTTGGATCAAGCCTAGTTATTTTGCAAGAACAAACATGAATATAAATTTATCTAAATCTTATGATTCTTTGATCATCATAACTTATAAACTTTCTTTAAATAAGATTATTTATAAAAATTTCTTTTATTTAAAGTATTTTACAATAGATATAACATACTTCATATCTTTGAATTACTAATTAAGTAAATTAATTATTGTTTATTTTATTTCAACATAACTACTATTTATGAGAATTAATTAATTAATTATGTTACTTGGAAACAAATGTTTAATCATAAATTGTTATTAATATTATTATTTAATCTTATATTAATAAGTCATAATTATTTATCTACAAATCATTCTTCAACTAATAAACATCAAATGATTTATATAAACTTTATTCATTTTTGGTAAACTCATTAAAAATCCCCAAGTCCCCATTTACCATAAGTTAATTAACTTTATAATTCCGGTTACTAGTCCTTGATTTGTTTGTATCTTCATTATTATTTATAGTTTCGTGAGATTCAATTGCTTCATTTGTTAACTCGCTTTCGGTTATTTATTTCAAGTTGTCTCCAATATCAATGGTGAGTTTCTCACACCCCCTTTTACCCTTTTTAACTATTTTGGGGGTAGCAGATATATCCTATCAAAATTCAATTTATTTTATTTATTATTTACAAACTACAATTCGCATCATGGACTTGTGTGTTTACTTGTTACTTGCTCAATTATTACGTGCATGGATTTCTTAGATGCGTATGATCATACGCCCCTCTTTGCACCCATGGACCATTTGTTTCTGGTGGAAAAGGGACTCCGATCTGAGTACGTTGGTGCACAATCCCAACTGGAAAAGGCCTGCATTTATTCTTTACACTCATGGACCATTGTTTCTAGTGTAAAGAACCCTTATGTGATTTTCACAAGTTTTCATGGAATTGTATGGTTTTTATATTATATTTCAACTATGTTAACTCACCAAGTATTAATTTAGTTGACGTTATTATATATATATTACAGGTACTTTCTGTTAGTGCACGGTTTTGCATCTAGAGTCTTTGTATTTATCGTTAATGTTTTATTTATTAATTAATGTAATATTTAATGTTTATTATTAACTAGTTCGTTAAGGTTAAGTCTAGTTCGCTAGGGATGTTAGCGAACTAAGACATTATAATGTATTCCCTCCTAATTCGTTAGGGGATGTTAACGAATCAGGGGGTGGTTCGTTATGATAATTTATGTAACGAAGGGGAAGCTGGTTCGCTAGGGGATGTTAGCAAACCAGGTCACCTTCTATAAATAGTGAATTACTGTTCACTTTAATATAAGAGTTGAGAAAAAGAGTCTTTGAGTAATTTCTCTCTCTCACGCTTCACATTAACATTATTCATCTAATATATTGATAATATATACACATACATAACATTAAATCGAGGTTAATTATGAGCTAGATCCTTAGGTGTTCTAATCGGATATTCACAGATCTGAGATCTGTTATTGTTATCGATTGTTAATCCGGGATCAAACAAGTGGTATCAGAGCTGTTGGTGCTCACTACACTTGATTTGGTGTTTTAATTGTTATTGTTATTAAGTTTTTCGGTTTTTTTTTTGTTTTGAATCAATTTTGATTTGAATTGATTGAATTATGGATAATTTGGATTGATTTTGTGTTGGTTAAGGTATTGGATAGGTGTGGATTAAAGGAATTGAGGTGTGGATTGGATTTGTGTGTTTTGGATTTGGATTCGGTTTAAGTCCGAAACAGGGGTGTGTTTTTGGTCAAATTGATTTGGTTTAAGGTGTTAATCGGATACGAGATTATGTGTATTGGATTCGGATTTGGTTTACGAGGATTTTGGTAGGTTATTTGTGCATTTTGGTTGAGTAACGAGGTTGTATTACGAATTTTTTATTGTTCGGTTTCTGGGTTTAATCTTCAAAATTTCTGGAAAAATTGTTTGAAGATTTGAAGATTTGAAGATGAATGTAATTCGTTATCTTTGTTCTGGTGATTCGCTATATGTTTCATGGTGATTCGTTATCAACTGTGTTACTTCGCTACCTAGTTCGTTAATCAATTCGTGTGAGCTATTGGTTCGTGTTATCTAGTTCGTTAACTAGATTAACCGATTCGTGTGACACGTGTTCTTCTTGGGATTTGTGTTATAACAACCTTTGCCACGTTGCATAAGGTGTCAGAGTTTGTTACAAACGGTTGTAACAACCTGATTCGCTATAGTGTGATTCGTTAATCAACTGTAGCTGATTCGTTATATTAATTCGCTAAGCATTTCTTAGTGATTCGTTACTGATTATCATCTGATTCGCTAAACTAATCCTTTGTGATTCATTTGGTCAATCCGTTAAGTTGACTTGTGATTCGTTAAGTTGACTTGTGATTCGCTAAGTTGACTTGTGATTCGCTAAACCTTCATCTCATTCGTTATCTGTTTCGCCATTTGGTTGATTCATTAACTTTATTTGTGATTCGTTAAGTTGACTCGTTAAGTTGACTTTTGATTCTCTAAAACACTCACCTCATTCGTTAAGGTACTTCGTTTGCTGATCAGTCTTAACTTCGTTAAGGGTTGATTCGTTAAACATTGTTCACAGTTCGCTATAACTGTTCACAGTTCGCTATAACTGTTCACAATTCGCTATAACTGTTCACTGATTCGTTAAGCTAGTTCACTATTTGATTCGTTAAACACTTAAATTTTTAAAAATGGCTGGTATGTATGCATTAGCGTCTCAAAACATGTTGATGCAACAGATGTTGCAACTTGATACCGAGATAGGTTCACATTCTAAATGTCCACGTTTGATGAAGTTCAGTGACTTTGCCAAGTGGGAACCTCGGTTACGTGCACATTTGGGTTCTGTTCATCCTGACTGCTCATATAGTCTTGATGAAGTTTATGTGGCACCAATGATTGGTGATGATAGTATTGGGTATACTCCTAAAGCCGTTTCTCAATACTCACAAGAAGAGAAGAAAGCTTTAGAAATCGAGATAAAAGCCTATTCTACTTTGACTATGGCATTACCAGAAAATATCTTTCATCAAGTTGGTAGTATCAAGAGATGTGCGTCTTTATTTCAACATCTGCGTATGAGAAGCATGGGAAACACAGCTGAGAGTAAGAAAGTGATGCTCACGTTTCAGTTTCGAAACTTTAATCTATTGAAGGGAGAAACAGTTGAAGAGATGACTACAAGATTTAGTCATTTAATTGCTAAAATGGACAAGATGAAAATGGAAATTTCTGAAAGGGATAAAATTGACACTATTAAAAGTGTGCTTCCAAGTTCCTACTCAACATTTCTAATGGTTTTGAAAGAAAATGACTATTTTGTGAATGAAGACTTGACGGCGCTTGAATTTCTACAAAAGATCGAAGTTAGAGAATATGATCTTAAGTGTCAAAAATCCTCCAAAGAAAATCAAGATCCAGCTTTCTATGGTGGAAGTATGCCTCTTAGTTCAACTATCTCTCCAATCACTGCTTTTCTTACTCATGCTGCAAGTGAAAAAGAATCAACTATGTTTAATGATCCAAAAGTTTGTTTCTACTCTGCTGGTAATTCAGGTGGTTCTGGAAGTTCAACTAATACCAATCCATTTGTTACACCACCTAGTGTTAATATGAAGGAAGCTGAGCAAAACTTTGCTTTTCTGACGGCTTTTATGTCTTCATATGAAAACTTAGTGAGTAGTAAGATTGCCACAAGTGATTTAACAGTTGAGGACTATGATCAGATAGATTCAGATGATCTAGAAATCATGGATTTAAAATGGAACATGGCTATGATCATTCGTAAAGTTAAAAGATTCATGCAGAGAACTGGAAAAGATCTTCCAGCTTTAAACAAGAAGTTGGGTTTTGACAAATTAAAAGTAAAGTGTTATAATTGTCAAGAATTTGGGCATTTCGCGAAGGAATGTGACAAACCAAGGAAATAATACACTGGACCTCGTGGTCAAAGTCAAAATGCTTCTACACCACGAGGAAGTGATGCTGAAAAGAAACCATCTTCTTCTAAAACACAAGCAATGTTAGCAGATGGAACTGATTGGTCACAACGGTTACTATGCAATGATGTTCAAGCAAATTTGGTTATGTTTGGGTTACATAAAGATTGTCAAGATGCAACTGGTAGTGAGATGTCTTCCAATAATGATTCTGGATCTGATTCTGAAGACTCTTGCGACAAGTCTTCTGAATCAATGCTTGCTTGCATGGCCAAGATCAATGAGGTTAGTAACTCTATTTCTGCTACTTCATTTGTTAAAGCATCATGTGTTGACTGTGAATCTAACAAATCTAAGTTAGAAGCATTAAAAAATCAAAATGATAATCTTATAAGAGAAATTGCTTCTCTTAAGGATACTTATCGACAATCTCTTGAATCTCAAAGGAGATCTCGAGAAAAGGTTGAAGCATTGTCGACAAGTAACCACGATCTCAAAGACGAGTTATCTGTGAAAATGACCATTAATGACCAAAAGTTTCAGGAAATTTTGAAACATCGTTCTAAGATAATTGAGCTTGAGAATGAGGTTCTTGAGTTGAAGAACAAATTGGGGAAATTTAGGAATTCATCTTTTCTGTTGAATGAAATTATTGAAGTATCTAGAAAACAAAAAGATTCCAAGAAAGGTATTGGTTTTGTTGAAATTCCACCACCTTTTCATAATGATTATAAAATTAATCCTTTTGCAAGAAAAGAAGAGGATTTGATTCAAAAAGATTCTGTGATTTCTGAAAAACCTAAATTGATTAAACCTGAAATTGTCAAACCCCAAGTTGCTCCTCAAAAACCTCATGTGGAAAGTAAAAAGGTCTTTGTTGAAAATGTTGACAAAGTGATTATTGAGGATGTGTTTGAACCTGAGATTATACACAAGAATAAGAACATTCCTAGTTCTAATCATATTCTTTGCGAACCTTAAGAGTTTGAGGAAGCTGTGTATGGTTCATTCAATTCTCAAATGAACAAGGAAGAAACTGTGAAAACCAAACCAGTGAGGGCAAAGAAGTCAGTTAAACCAAAGATTTCTGACAAGGACTTAATGCGTTTCATTAATCCTCCGAGTTCTAAGTCTTCATCTGCTAGAGTTTTTAAGTTAAAAGGAATGGATACGATGTTCACTAAAAAAGATATTCCAATAAGTATTATCAAACCTGAACTTATTGAGAGTGTTTTTATCAATGAAACTTCAAAAATTCAAGAACTTGAACGTGTGTATGCTCAAACTAAAACATCAGTTCAATCTGACCCATTGACTAAGGCAAAACAACTTTTAAAACAAGCTAAGAAAATTAACTTTGTGAAGTCAACTGGGACAGATACACTAAAAAGTTTTTCGAACTGTTCTAATTTTGATTTTTATTTAAAGAAGAAATCTGAATTATCTGATGAGTTTGCTAAGAGCATGACTAAAAATGTGAGTCATCTTCAACCGTCTGCATCATTTATTCCAATTACTTCTCAACATTATCATGTAGACATGCGAAGTTTTTTTCTTTGTGGTCAACAAGGTCATGTTGTGAGGAATTGTAGTCAGCAGAACTATCAGAATCTTCATCCTTTTATCAAGGACAAATCTAAGCCAGTTCCATTGGTCAAGGAGATTTTGAAACGACCTGTGTCGTATGCTGATAATACTCATATTTTGTTCTATAATGTGAATCCTCGGAAGGTTCTTCATGTCAATGAGACACACGGTCAAATGAAACCAAAATTCGTTCCAACTGAACCCATATGTCAAAATAAGAATTCAAACATTGTTCAGGCAGCTTACTTAAGATGAAAGTCTAGGAAGCCGGTAACTTATTCACAAGTGGCTGAACAACAATTGAAATCTGTTAAAGTTAATGATCAAAGAGAAAACCAAAAGGTGCCCAAGACTGAGGCTTGGGCTTCCTTTTTGAACTAATCACTTTTGTTTGTGTGTAGGGTTCATCCAAGACCATTTCTGGTGAAAATGGATCATGGATAGTGGATGTTCTCGTCATATCACTGGAAATCTCAACCTCTTATCAAATGTGAGAAAAATTCAAGGGGGTTATGTAGCATTTGCAGGGAATTCTGGGGGCATGATCACACAAGAGGGTGAAGTTTCAAATGGTCATATTACGTTTGAGAAAGTGAATTATTGCAACAAAGTTGATCATAACTTATTGAGTGTATCGCAGATTTGTGATAAAAAGTACACTACGATATTTACTGAAAAAGAATGTCTTATCTTGAAACCAGGTTATGTTATTCCCGAGGACATGGTTGTCATGCGATCACCACGATCAAATGATATTTATGTCTTAAATATGAGTTCAAAAGTATCCACATCGATCGAAACATGTTTTGTCTCGAAAGTAACCGAGAAAGACTCGATTCTATGGCATCGTAGAATGGGTCACATACATGTCAGAAAGATGAATTATTTAATGACAAATGACTTAGTTGAGGATGTCTCGTTAAAGAATTTTAAGTTATCTGATTACTGCGTTGCATGCAAAAAGGGCAAGCAGAAGAAGAAGACACATCCCTCTAAGTTATTGAATTCCATTGATACTCCTCTTGAACGACTTCATATGGATTTATTTGGTCCAATGAATCGTGCGAGTATTTCTGGAGACTTGTATTGTCTTGTAGTGACTGATGATTATTCAAGATACTCTTGGGTGTTATTTATGAGTTCGAAGGATCAAACACCGGTTTTTGTACAAAACCTTATTACTAAGATTGAATCACTGTATAAACAAAAGGTGAGGAGAATCCGAAGTGATAATGGTACTGAATTCAAAAACACTATATTGGATTTCTTTTGTATTCAAAAGGGAATTCACCGAGAATATAGTGCACCTTATGTACCTCAACAAAACGGTGTTGCTGAAAGGAAAAATAGAACTCTGATTGAAGCTGCACGCACAATGCTCGCTGATTCTAAGCTTCCTGTCCAATTCTGGAATGAGGCAGTGAATACAGCTTTTTATACGCTTAATCGAGTTCTAACTGTGAAACGCCTCAAGAAGACAAGCTACGAGATCTTAAATAATAGATAACCTAATTTAAAGTACCTGGAACTATTTGGGTGTCCGTGTACAATGTTGAAGAAGGATTCGGGTAAATTTGAAGAAAAAGCTATGAAGGGTATTTTTGGGATATGCATCTCCAAAGAAAAGGGTTTTTAATTTCACATCTGGTTGTGTCGAAGAATGGTACCATGTGGACTGTCAAAAGTACACAACTCCTCCTCAAGGGAAAGGTCCAGACTGGATGTTTGACTACGATAATTTATTTAATTCATTTACTCCTTCGACTGAACATATTGATGAAGATCTGGTTCGAGCATACTTTGAAGATCATTTGACCATTCCAAGATCTTCAAGTTCTAATGAAGTTGAAGCTCAACCAGATACTCCAACTGAAGAACCTCGAGTTGTTTTTCCAGTTGCTATTGATAATGTTTCTACTTCTTCTGATGATGATCAAGCTGAAGTTCAAGTTATTGATCTTGACAGTGATAATGTTTCATCTCCCGAGTTGGGTGAACATTACACTAACTTATTTGATAATGTTGTTGTTCCTGAGAATCCCATTCTTCAGATTCATGGATATCATCCACGGGAAAATATCATTGGAGAACTTGATGTGGGCGTTCGTACACGTCATCAAGTTGTTTCGTCAAGTGATAATAACATATTGTGTGCTTACACTAACTTACATTCTTCGGGAATTGTGTGTCTTGCTAAATTCTCTTGCTTTCTATCTCAAGTTGAGCCAACGACAGCTCATAAGGCACTTGAAGATCCTTCTTGGGTAGAAGCTATGCAAGAAGAATTACAGCAATTTGCACGTTTAGGTGTTTGGGATTTAATAGACAAACCTGCTAAAGTCAAGAAAGCCATTTCGACTAAGTGGGTATTTAAGTGTAAGAAGGACGATCGAGGGGTGATTGTCAGAAACAAAGCACGTCTAGTGGAGCAAGGTTTTTATCAGCAAGAGGGTATTGATTACACAAAGGTATATGCTCCAGTTGCAAGATTAGAGTCGATTCGAATCTTCCTGGCTTATGCAGCTTATAAGAATATCAAGGTCTATCAAATGGATGTTAAAAGTGCTTTTCTCAATGGTGAATTACACGAGGAAGTGTTTGTCCAACAAGCACCTGGTTTTGAAGATCCTGATTATCCAGACCGTGTTTACTGATTAAACAAGGCCCTGTATGGTCTACATCAAGCCCCAAGAGCTTGGTATGGCACGCTCGCCGACCATCTGACAGATAATGGCTTCAAACGAGGAACTGTTGACTGCACTTTATTTCATAAAACTGTTGGTGACGATCTTCTTCTAGTCCAGATTTATGTCGACGATATTATTTTTGGGTCTACAAACGACACATTGTGTAAGGAGTTCGAGAAGTCCATGCAAACAAAGTTCGAGATGAGCTCGATGGGAGAGATGAATTTCTTTTTAGGGTTGCAGGATCACCAGTCTGCTCACGGAATTTTTATTCACCAGACTAAGTATGTGAATGACGTCTTGAGCCGATTCAAGATTTCTACCGGAAAAATCCCTTCTACTCCTCTTCCAGTAGGACACAATTTATCACCGGATGAATTGGAGGATTCCGTTGATCCTACTCTTTATCGTACCATGATTGGTTCTTTAATGTATTTAACGGCTTCCCGCCCTGATATTATGTTTGCTGTTTGTCTTTGTGCTAGGTATCAAGCAAGTCCACGAGTGACTCACCTAGCTGTAGTCAAGAGAATTCTTCAGTATTTGAGGGGAAATCCAGACATCGGGTTGTGGTACCCCAAGGATGATACTTTTGATCTTACTGCCTACTCAGACTCAGATTATGGAGGATGCAAGATCAACTTCAAATCAACGACTGCAGGATGTCAATTTTTAGGAAACCGGCTTGTTTCCTGGCAGTGTAAGAAGCAGACAACAGTCTCCACTTCAACCGCCGAAGCTGAGTATGTTGCAGCCTCGAGTTGCTGTTCCCAGGTTTTGTGGATACAACAACATCTTCGCGACTACGGTTTGAAGTTTCTTACTACTCCTATTTTGATTGATAATTCTGCTGCTATTAGTATCACCAAGAATCCCGTACAACATTCTAAAATGAAATATATCGACATTCGATATCATTTTATACGGGATTGCTATGAAAAGAAATTAATCGATCTTGAGAAAGTACATACTGATTTTCAGAAAGCCGATCTGTTTACTAAAGCTTTTGACCAAACACGTTTTAATTTTTTGCTTGATTTAAACGGATTGAAGACCCTTGCTGATATCCTTAAACAAGGATGACTATCTCTATTTTCTGTCATATTTTTCTTTTAAAATTTATTTTGGTTTTAGGGGGTGAAAATATAGAAAATACAAAAAGAGTAATACAAAAAGAGTGTGTTTTTCGTTTGTATAGATAAAATCCAAAAACATTTTAAAATTTTGAAAAACCAAAAAGAATGTGATTTATGTTTTGTACAGAAAAATCCGAAAATCCAAAAAGATTGTGAAAGTTATTTTGTTTATAAGAAATTTGAAAAAGACAAAAATATTGTGTTTTTAAAGTTTGTATAAAGAAAATCCAAAAAGATTTTTAGATTATTTTCTCGCTGAAAATTATGTCGGTTATTTAAGTTTGTGAAGCATGCTTGCATGTCTTGGTCCTATTATTCAATTGTGAATTGATGGTTAGCCATTTATTTATAAATTTAAGTTAATTGGGGCGATTAAATTTATCTTTTCTTTATTTTATGCTCCTCAAAATTTTGAGTTTTTGAAACAAAAAGAGAACATGATAGTACATTGATTATCTTGACCCCAAATTCAGCAAAAAGTAAGCTTAAAAGACTGTGTGCTTAATTTCATTGGTGCATTGGTAGGTCTTAAAACAACCCAATAGAGTAAAGTATGTGATATAAACATAAAGAAACGCAAAATTGAAAGGGGTGTTAGTCTCTAGAAAAAGTCTTGGTGAGGATGGCAGAAATGTAATAACCAGTCATACTCAAGCCTTATATTTGTTGATCACCCAAAAATAAAATAAAGCAAATAACAAGCGTTAAGATTCTGGACATTGTGAGTCTTTGTGCGGCTTAACCGTCTGGGTATTTATAAGCATGAATATTTCACTCGCTTTCTAGAGCAAACCCAAAGTCATTAAACTTGATCACCGCTGTACTTCGTACAATTTAAATTAGTGACTTGATCAAAATCCGATGTTAGTCATACAATTGTTCCTCCCTTGCGTGTGTCTTAATATCAATAAGAAACGGACCCCAGTGGATACAATATATGTAAGCCGACCGATGGACTCGTCCATACTCACTCACAGTAAAGGAAACTTGATGCATTGCTCAAAATTTCGAAATTGGTATCAAAATTTTGATCAACAATATAATGGTTTAAGTCAAGTTGGGGTGATTTGGCAAAAATCAAATTAAGCTTGAACCGAGATTAGAGGCTGATAGTTTCTGATATTCTGTGCTTTAATTGAACAATTTAATCATATCACAAAAATACTTGAATGTGTGTTATTAGATTTATGTGGACAACAATACCAATGACCGACTTATCGCCAGTCATAATATCGCTGAAATATAAAACTGTGATGGAAGGGCAATTTGGTCAATATGATTCTCTGCTCAAACTCAACAAAAATACAAAAATATGTACTGCTTTTGATAAAATCATTGAAAAACACAAAAAGATTGTCTATTTTTTAACCTACCAGATATTTTTTTTTTTGTAAATACATTCTTTAAATTTTTACAAAATACCAAAAATATTTTCGTCTTCTTTGTACAAAATACTTAAATAATTTTAAGTTATGTTTCGGAAAACTGAAACGTTTTTAAGGTATTTGGTTGTCGGGATAAAAGGTTTCTCGATAACCTAATTTTATTTATTTTATTTAATTATTTAATTCATTTATTTATTTAATTTAAGGTACATAGGTTTTGTCTTAATCTCATTCATCTTCGATTACGAACGTCATTCCGAGTACACCGAGCTCATTATTGCGATGATTCAACGATAGTTATGGCCTAATCGTTCCCGGGTTCATATTGTTGACTATCTATGTTCATCCTAATTTTGACCTTGACTTTGTGAAGTCAAAGAACAAGTCTTAATTATGACCATTCGTTAGTCTTAGCGAATTGGGACCTTTTTCGTGTCCAATTCGTTAAGATTTTACACGAACTTGCTAAGCGAATAAGATGTTACACGAATCAGTTATGGATTCGCTTAAAATATAACGAACTAGAGTTTAGTTCGTCAAAGTTAAATAGTAATTCGCTATGTTCAGTTCGTTAAGGTATTTACTTGATAGCGAATCGCCTGATTCGTTATCTTATTGTAACGAATCAGTGTGATTCCCAACGAATGACATTTATTAAATAAATTAATTTTAATATTCATTTAATTTAATTAAAGGATTTAAATCGTCTAATACGCGTAACTAGATTAATTACACATATCTTTTGATTATATATTTTGATATCTATTCTCATATTCGGTTTTATTTATACTGTAAAACATGGCTGATCAAGAACAACAAAATCAACCTCCACAAGGACAACCACCACAACAAGATCAACAAGCTGAAGTGATCTTATTGCCGTTTGATAAAAAGCACAACATTTGTGCTTATGTTGATCAAGATGTGACTGATTTGGAAACGTTTGGAGCTATGTTGACTTTCTTACGACGTTCAAAGATACACTATGCAATCACTGCTAAACCTAAAGTGTATCTTAGTATAATCAGGAAATTTTTGAACAAGGCGGAATATGTTGAGGCAGATAAATGGGTTCGAGCTACAATCAATCAGATTCCAATTACGATTGATGTTGAGGTCATTCGTCGGGTACTTCAATTTGACGATAATGATGATTACCCGAGTGAATTTGACAGGACATTGGTTAGAGGTTTATTCACACGCTTGAAATATGGTGGTGATATTCGTAAATCTATGCTGAACAAGAATGGGTTGTGTCCACCATACAAGTATCTGTTGCATGTTCTACTTCATTGTATGAGTGGACGTCGCGGTGGGTTTGATGAGTGTCGCCTAAGTTTGCAGTCGGCGTTTGTTGCCCTAATCCTGAACAAGCCCTTCAACTACTCAGAAGTCATCTTTGATCATCTGAAAGAGCAGGTTCAGCAAACTCTACAGTCAAAGAAGTTCTTGATGTATCCTCGCTTTTTACAGCTAATTATTCAGGATTTGATTCCGAATTTGGTGATTGATCGAACGTTGGTGAACGATGTTCTTGCTATGGAACATATGAAAGCTGAAACGGTACATCGTATGTTAATTTATAGAAAGGAAAAGCCACAGGACAAACGGATGATTGGTCATATAATCAATCCGGATTATGTATGTCCTCCTAATGAGCGCTGGATCCACGATGATTCGGATTCCGAGCGTGAAGGGGGAGAAGGTGGGAACAATGATGATGGTGATAATGATGGGAATGATGGTGCTGGTGGAGCTCGTGAACGAGCTCTTAAAGAACAACAAGATGCAGTCGATGCTGCTCTAGCTGCCACCATGAAAGCTCAGCTGGAAAGAAAAAGAAAGGGTAAAGCTGTAGCTAGTGGTGAACCATCAAAGAAGCATGTTTGCATGTCTTGGTCCTATTATTCAGACGTTTTTAGTTTGTATAGAGAAAAACCAAAAAGGATTTTTGCAGACGTTTTTAGTTTATTTTCTCGCTGAAAATTATGTCGGTTATTTAAGTTTGTGAAGCATGTTTGCATGTCTTGGTCGTATTATTCACTTGTGAATTGATGGTTAGCCATTTATTTATAAACTTAAGTTAACTGGGGCGATTAAATTTATCTTTTCTTTATTTTATGCTCCTCAAATTTTGAGTTTTTGAAACAAAAAGAGAACATGATAGTACATTGATTATCTTGACCCCAAATCCAGCAAAAAGTAAGCTTAAAAGACTATGTGCTTAATTGCATTGGTGCATTGGTAGGTCTTAAAACAACCCAGTAGAGTAAAGTATGTGATATAAACATAAAGAAACGCCAAATTGAAATGGGTGTTAGTCTCTAGCAAAAGTCTCGGTGAGGATGGCCGAAATGTAATAACCAGTCATACTCAAGCCTTATATTTGTTGATCACCCAAAAATAAAATAAAGCAAATAACAAGCGTTAGGATTCTGGACACTGTGAGTCCTTATGCGGCTTAATCATCTGGGTATTCATAAGCATGAATATTTCACTCGCTTTCAAGAAGCAAACCCAAAGTCATTAAACTTGATAACCGCTGTACTTCGTACAATTTAAATTACTGACTTGATCAAAATCCACTGTTAGTCATACAATTGTTCCTCCCTTGCGTGCGTCTTAATACCATTAGGAAACGGACCCCAGGGGATACAATGTATGTAAGCCGACATATGGACTCGTGCATACTCACTCACAGTAAAGGAAACTTGATGCATTGCTCAAAATTTCGAAATTGGTATCAAAATTTTGATCAACAATATAATGGTTTAAGTCAATTTGGGGTGATTTGACGAAAATCAAATTAAGCTTGAACGAAGATTAGAGGCTGATAGTTTCTTATATTCCGTACTTTAATTGAACAAATTAATCATATAAAAAAATACTTGAATGTGTGTTATTAGATTTATGTGGATAACAATACCAATGACCGACTTATCGCCAGTTATAATATCGCTGAAATATAAAACTGTGATGGAAGGGCAACTTAGTCAATATGATTCTCTACTCAAACTCAACAAAAATACAAAAATATGTACTGCTTTTGATAAATTCGTTGAAAAACACAAAAAAATTGTCTATTTTTAAAGGGATTGGATATTATTTTGTAAATACATTCTTTAATTCTTTAAATTTTTATAAAATACCAAATATATTTTAGTCTTCTTTGTACAAATTATTTAAATATTTTAAGTTATGTTTCGGAAAAATGAAACGTTTTTAAGGTATTTGGTTGTCGGGATAAAAGGATTCTCGATAACCTAATTTATTTATGTAATTTAATTATTTAATTCACTTAATTTTTTAATTTAAAATTAAATAAAAGATTTTTTAATTAGAATCTAATTCGTTATTTATGGATAACGAACTAGGTGATTCTTTAGCGAACTAGCTTCTGGTTCGCTAACCTAATTCGCTTCCGCACTCTGTAACGAATCAACCCTTCGTTATGCATATTTAACGAATCACGCCACGAATCATGTAGCGATTCGCCAACATAAGGTAACGAATTGAGTTAGCGAATGGGATAATTCGCTAACTTTAATTTAAACGAATCGTCTGATTCATACAAGTTGTACCTCGGGTTGTGTGCAAGGTTATATAAGACAAGAAAACGAACAGTTCTTCACTGTTCGCCTTCTTCCTTCACCTTTAAGTAACCTTATTCAAATTTTCTCTGAAATTTCAATCTTCACGTTTTGATATTTCTAGGATATCTTTGGATTTCTAAGGTATAGCCGATCATGGCGATCTAATTTTCTTCAAAAATGGCTAAGATTTGATAGTTAAATTATGAACTGTTAAGGGTTTAAGGGTTTTCGAGTTTATAAACCCCATTTCGGTATAATTTGTGTTGACATACTTGATAATTTAGATATCATTGTGATCGGAATGTCATTCCGATACCCTTGGTGGACTCTAATCAACATTTGATTATTGTTTGCTGGGTTAATTATGTGTTCATGTTCTCCGTGTTTATAGTTGGTTCGTTTAACCCTCAGTACATCTAGGTGTTGAGCCTCAATCTCATCCACCTAAGCTTACTAGTGTGATTCCGATCTCAACGAGCTGATTATCTTGATGGTTCAACGATGGTTATGGCCTAATTGTATCTAGGTTTATAATGTTGACTATTGTTGTTCATTTTGATTTTGACCTTGACTATATGGGTCAAAGAGCAAGTCTTAATTATGACCATTCGTTGATCTTAGCGAATTGGGACTGTTTCGTGTCCAATTCGTTAAGATCTTACACGAACTAGCTAAGCGAATAAGATTTTACACGAATCAGATATGGATTCGCTTAAAATATAACGAACTAGAGTTTAGTTCGTCAAAATTAAATAGGGATTCGATATGTTCAGTTCGTTAAAGTATTTACATTATAGCGAATCGCCTGATTCGTTATCTTATTGTACCGAATCAGTGTGATTCCCAACGAATGACATTTATTAAATAAATTAATTTAAATATTCATTTAATTTAATTAAAGAATTTAAATCGTCTAATACGCGTAAATAGATTAATTACACATATCTTTTAATTATATATTTTGATATCTCTTCTCATATTCGGTTTTATTTATACAGTAAAACATGACTGATCAAGAACAACAAAATCAACCACCACCAGAATAACCTCCACAAGGACAACCACCACAACAAGATCAACAAGCTGAAGTGATCTTATTGCCGTTTGATAAAAAGAACAACATTTGTGCTTATGTTGATCAAGATGTGACTAATTTGGAAACGTTTGGAGCTATGTTGACTTTCTTACGATGTTCAAAGATACACTATGCAATCACTGCTAAACCTAAAGTGTATCTTAGTATAATCAGGAAATTTTGGAACACGACGGAATATGTTGAGGCAGATAAATTGGTTCGAGCTACAATCAATCAGATTCCAATTACGATTGACGTTGAGGTCATTCGTCGGGTACTTCAATTTGACGATAATGATGATAACCCGAGTGAATTTGATAGGACATTGGTTAGAGGTTTATTCACACGCTTGAACAATGGTGGTGATATTCGTAAATCTATGCTGAACAAGAACGGGTTGTGTCCACCATACAAGTATCTGTTGCATGTTCTACTTCATTGTATGAGTGGCCGTCGGGGTGGTTTTGATGAGTGTAGACTAAGTTTGCAGTCGGCGTTTGTTGCCCTAATCCTGAACAAGCCCTTCAACTACTCAGAACTCATCTTTGATCATCTGAAAGAACAGGTTTAGCAAACTCTACAGTCAAAGAAGTTCTTGATGTACCCTCGCTTTTACAGCCAATTATTCAGGATTTGATTCCGAATTTGGTGATTGATCGAACGTTGGTGAATGATGTTCTTGATATGGAACATATGAAAGCTGAAACGGTGCATCGTATGTTAATTTATAGAAAGGAAAAGCCACAGAACAAACAGATGATTGGTCATATAATCAATCCGGATTACGTATGTTCTCCTAATGAGCGCTGGATCCACGATGATTCGGATTCCGAGCATGAAGGAGGAGAAGGTGGGGACAATGATAGGAATGATGGTGGTGGTGGAGCTGGTGAAACAGCTCTTAAAGAACAACAAGATGCAGTCGATGCTGCGTTAGCTGCCACCATTAAAGCTCAACTAGAAAGAAAACGAAAAGGGAAAGCGGTGTCACCTGGTGAGCCATCGAGAAAGAGACGTGTGTCTGCTGGGGCTGGGGTAATCATTGGAACCCCACCACCACGTCAATCAACTCCTCAAAGCTCGGCGGTGCCGCTAACTACTAGCACTCCGATGCTTACTTTAACGACGACGTTGGTGTCACATGAGAGGCTCGGTCTTATTCCTCAAATGGCGTTAACCGAGATACCGAGACCTCCTGCTGCATTGTCTACAGTATCTTCTACTACATCAATGAGACCTCCTCCTCCGCCAACAACTACTCTTCCTCCACCTCCGCCTAGTGATGTCTCATTCATGAGAATTACTCAGCCTCAAGGACCTGTTCAACCTGTTCATCCATCCGTATACAACTTACCACCAGGTCGTCAAACTGAAATGCTGCTAAATCTGCTACATCTATATGAAAATCAAATGGTAGCTGACCGTCAAACTTAAGAACGACTCATGGAGAATCAACGACGAATTATGAGTTATATTTCTTTCTGTCAGAAGGAGACTAAGTCGTTGCGTACGATTGTTGAGTCTCGGGGGGTGAAATTAAAGGAACAAGAAGAGTTGATTTTACAATTAACTTGTAAAGAAGATGCCCTCAAGAAACTCAAAAATGACGATGATGATCCTGACGAGTCTGATGCAGGAGGTGTGCCTAAACAATCGCATGGTTCATCCTCTGGTGCAGGTGTTAGTGGCGGTGATGATTCGAGCAAGCAGATAATTATTTATCGAGATCCAACAGCTGCCAAGCCAATTGAAATGATTGCAGCTAACACAGTGATATTTGTTGATGGATCAGGGGTGGTTCATAGTGTGGTAAACAGAGATGAGATAGAGGTTGGTGAGTTTGTGGTTAGATCCGTGACACGGGAGCAGATTTTGATTCTGCATGGGCTGAATGACGATCAGTTGACTGCTTTAGAGACTGAGCCCGATGTCGAAGTGATAACTGAGGAAGATTTGGAAGTTGATCCGTTGTTTATGAATACGGATTTTAATTATGAGAACGAGGAGATTGAGATGGAGGATGTAACTGCTGAAGAGTACCCGGACTTGTTTCAACACGCAAACGTTGATCAAGGTGTTCCGGTATTTCATGAAGAAGTAATTAAAGAGACTGAGGATGAATTGGAAAAGGTTGTGCAGCGAACAGTACCCTCACTCAAAGAAGTGACTGATGAGGACGTAGAAAGATGGTTCAAACGTCATAAAGTGGGTAAAATTATCAGTGCTTATCGTTATGTAGATCAAGAAAGAAAAGATACTGATGCTGCTTGGGTTGAGGCTAATCAGGTGACTACCTTCATGACTGTTTCAAAGGTACACGGTGATATTGTATCATGGGCTTATGATTCTGACCTTAAAGTATGTATAGTCAAGTGGGAAAAGGGTGTCCAGTATTACGAGAGGATAATGGATGTTTTAACTCTACCGCGTTGGGATGTACGTACCCTCGCGAGACGTCCATTTATCAATCGTGGGGGTTACCGAACGGCTGAGTGGTTTCATCAACACTTACTGTTCGAGGTCAATCATGGTTTCAAATTCTTCAAGCCCCAGGTCCCAAGACATAAGCACATTGACGAGATTGATCCAAGGACCAGCTGGAATAAACTTGTCTTGAAAATGAAGCCGCCAAAGACAATGAAAAAGGTTCCTGTGAAGACAATGCCTCAAGATATTTATCTGTCTTTCAACCGTTGGTACTATGACAATCGTACTGGCGAGGCCGTTATTGTTCGTGGTCGAGGACTGCAGACCGAGCTCATCAAGATAATCGACCCGATGTGGTTGGTTAATTTATCTGAGACAGACAATGATGTGCTACATAGGAAGCAGATTTTGATCGAGCGCCAAGAAGATTACGACCTGGCTATGCAATTCCAACGAGTCGTTCGTGTGTCATGAACATGGAATTCATAGTTGCAGTGACTGGCAGTCCAAGCGCTTCAAATAAGTTAAAGACAAAGAGCTCAAGACGAGGGGGTGTATGTTAGTGCACAGTTTTGCGTCTAGAGTCTTTGTATTTATCGTTAATGTTTTATTTATTAATTAATGTAATATTTAATGTTTATTATTAACTAGTTCGTTAAGGTTAAGTCTAGTTCGCTAGGGATGTTAGCGAACTAAGACATTATAATGTATTCCCTCCTAATTCATTAGGGGATGTTAACGAATCAGGAGGTGGTTCGTTATGATAATTTATGTAACGAAGGGGAAGCTGGTTCGCTAGGGGATGTTAGCGAACCAGGTCACCTTCTATATATAGTGAACTACTGTTCACTTTAATATAAGAGTTGAGAAAAAGAGTCTTTGAGTAATTTCTCTCTCTCAAGCTTAACCTTAACATTATTCATCTAATATATTGATAATATATACACATACATAACATTAAATCGAGGTTAATTATGAGCTAGATCTCTAGGTGTTCTAATCGGATATTCACAGATCTGAGATCTGTTATTGTTATCGATTGTTAATCCGGGATCAAACACTTTCATTAGAGGATGAAATGGAAGAAGTCACTAGAAGATAGGTTATTTCAATAATAAATAAATAAGACATGGGTTTTATTGTTTTCCTTTGTAATTGTTTTATTGAACAACTTGTGTACTTGGGATTTGAATGAATTAATGATATTATTGTCACTTAATAGTGTCACATGTGTTTTGGGCTATCTGTACGTCACACCCGGGCGTATTCCGCTTTAGCCGGGGTGTTGTAACACCTTTGGCAAACACAACATTGTCCCACTTTTAGGCAAATCCCACATCGGCCGTGGTCAGAGAGATCCTTGGTTCATAAGTAAATGTCATGTCTCTTCAATCACCAACGCGTTTTGGGCAACCAAAAACAAATCCGTGAGCTCTTCGTGGGCCGAGCGGACAATATTGGTGGTGCGAGGGGCATATGTAAATGTTGAATATTACAATTCCTATGAAAATGTAAACAACTAAATAGATGTGGACTTGTTATTATTGATATGAAATCAAAATACTTGGGTAAATGTATGATCATACTAGATGAGGATGAGATACCAACCACCAAACATAAAATAAACAATTAAGCACATAGAGCATTATCATAGAGCATGCAATAATCACACATAAACATATATTAAATTGCGTTACGAATAAATAAGTAAATAAAAATGAGTAATTTAAACAGGGTATACATGCCACCCCTAAAATTTAAAACAGATGAAAAAGAGGAATATGTAAACTCACCTTTGAGATTAAAGCCAAAATTGAAATGACAACCGAAAGCACGTTGAAGAAAATGAACGATTGAACCTCACGAACTATAAATAAACAAAATATAATAATTAAATACTAACTAATTGATTGGAAAGTTTAAATAATACAAAATCTAATGAATAAATATTAAGATAAAAACATTGAAAAGATCAAAAAGAAAGATGAATATACAGAATCAGTTTTTGGACAACAAATTGTAATGTTGTGATTAAGGTATTTAAAATATTAAAACAATTTTATTATAAATCAAGACTTTTCAGTCTACTAAATTAGAATGTTTTGAACAACTTTATTATGGAAAAGTTTTGCAAATTCGTAACCTAAATAGGCTAAAACAACCATGTAAATCAGAGGGTACGAATCTGCGCACTATTTTTTAAATATTTATTGCGAATTCATAGGAATGAATTAAAATGCGTAAAAATAGTTTTAGAAACGTATTTCATTGAAGTATATCATAGAATATGGTTTGCACTTTTTCAGTTTATTATAAACAAGATATGCCTCTTTCTTTGACGACTATATCTAATGTCAAAACTGAAATACTGCTAAAAGCAATATTCTAATGAGATTGAAAAGGATTTTGATGACATAAAATTATAGACTTTTTTGGATATGATTATATAACATTTATTAGAATATATCATCAAAAATCCTTGGGTCCTTTGAACAAAAAAATAATGATTCAAAACAGAAAAATAAAGATGTAAGAATATTTCAAGTGTGAACTTCGTGTAATCGATCATCTCCTTGTGTTCTTTGTCTCATCCACCCTATATACCATGGTGTATGGATTATGTGGATTCCTAGACATGATTGTGTTACGGACATATGACCATTTGATATACTAGTATGAACAAGAATTTAAAATAAATAGAAATAAGATGAAAAAGACTTGAATAATTAAAACCCTACGTTTGAAATGGAAAAAAATAATCTCTTGAACATGTCAAAGAGTGGTGTGCAAGAATGAAAGGGGCGGGAGTGAGTTCTTATTTATACTAAAATAAGGAGGTTATTTTTTAGAATGTTTTAATGATAAAATTGATTAGGAGAGTGATTTGGGGGATGAGGTTTGACCAAAATTTGAATGGTGTAGGAAGATATTTTTCATCTTTTAAAAATTAAATAACTTTAGGTAAAAATAAATGTGACGAAAATAAATGTGACATAACTAGATTAAAATGATGTACTTTGGTTATGCATCAATAGTGTTCTTTATGTCATATTTGAATAAAGAAAAAAAATCATGAGTGTTATAATTTTTATTTATATACATATTAGTAATGATTAATATTATTAAATAACTTTAGGAAAGAAAAACTATTACGTATGAAATAGGTAACATATGGGTATATGTGTAATTGAACATAATCACAACGAAAATTTTAAACGAGTCAGGTTTTTGGGTCCGAAAATTGACGAATGTTACAATTTTCATGTTTTATTCCCTCCATTTCTCTAATCAAGTTACTATTGTGAGATTTATATAAATCTACCTTATTCACACTAGATTGATAACATAATTCTGAACTTACCTCGGCTGAGCTGGAAGAAGTGAAAGCCAGGAATGCAAATTGAAGAACCTTAACTTGTTCCTCAGCATCGTTCCCTTCTTCAGCAACATCAATCCGGGAAAAGTTGGCTTTCTGATTGCTGATGTTGAGAGCTGTCATCTGGTCATTCCAAGAAAACTGTTGAGCTACCAATCCCCACTCACTTTCACCCGAGCCAGCTGTATTTTCTCATCTTGCATTGCTCACCGGAACCAGTGCCCTTTCTCTGTTTTCTTCCTTTGTTGGATTAGTGCATTCACGAGGAAGTGACCCGGCTCGTGACAGTTGTTACACCTCAGAGTGTCTTTGTTAAATCCCACCTTCTAGTTAGATGGCACATTCCAGTTGTTTCTGCCTGTTCTCTTGGTAAATTTCTTCGCTCGAAACACTGACATGACTATTTGCCAAGAGATATTCATTTCCTCCACATCATCAGGATGAATTTGATCCAACTCAACAGCTACAACTGGTTGAACCAGATCTCTAGCATGAAGAACGTTATAACAATTCATGAAACCTGCCATCAGGGCAATGTTTTCTTGAGTCTCCTTCGAGATAATGGGAATCTGAGTAGGAGACTGACTAGAGAATGCAGCAGTTGGCTGGGGCTTAGTGGCAGAAGCAGGTTGTTGAACAGGTTGTGGAAAGAACACGGGAGTTGGCAGTGGTGGTGCCTGAGTGAATTGACCTTGAGCAGACTTAAACATTGAGAAGTTATTCTGAGACTGTTGTGGCTGAGCGTACTGACCCTGAGAATATTTAAACATAGAAAAGTTGTCTTGTGAGATGAGAGCATTATTGGAGGCAACACTGTAGCCGGCCGCATTATAGGAATTGGCATGATTTATGGCATGCGGCTTGTCATCCATGTCACATGCTTTAATGATTGCTAATACTTCTGATAAAGTTAGCCTAGCAAGATCCTTTGTCTTCTTAATCACAACAACATTCATATCCCAGCTTTGTGGCAGAGAATTGGCCAGCTTATTATTTGTCTCAGCAGCGGTCAAGTTTATGTTTGTGGATCGCATTTCAGTGACTAGAGAGATAAATCTCAGCAGTTGTGTTTCCAAAGACTTTCCCAGAACGTGATTGAACATGTTAAATTTTTATCGTAAGAGATCTGGTCAGCTGCTTCTTATGTCCTCATTTCCCTCGTACACTTCAATAAGGGCTTCCCATAAAGCCTTAGCGGACTGTAATTCTCTAAATCCCAAGGCAATTTCAGGTGAAAGTGTCTTATTTAAGGTAGCAAGAGTCTTTTCGTCCTCTTCAATCTTCTCAAAATCAGCGTCGACATACAATTCGACAGGCTTCACAACCACTTCATCAGAATTTTCTCGTTGATAAGTGATAGGGTGAGGACCCCGATGATGTGCTGAACGCGGTCTATAAAAGCTTAACCTAACCTAGAAACTCTAGTTTTAAATATATAAATCTAGACTATCCTAATGCTATACCACTAGACAGGCAACTGTACCTATCAACTGTAGTAAAGACTAATGAAATCCAAATATCGAACCCAAAGGACACTAGCGACACCTAAACTAGACTCTAACTAATAACTTAACAAATAGATTTAATTGATTTTTGTTTTTTTTAGTTATTAACTATAAACTAAAAAATACTGAAACTACAACTGACACTAAAACAAGACACGGACAAATCGGACTGGAACTCAAATAGGGTGAAACAACAACCTAGGCAAGGAATCCTAATAGTCAAATCGTAAACTCTCAGAATTGGATCTATGATTGGAAACCAGGATCTATAAATATGAAACTTAAGGAATAACAAAAGTATGCTAGATCACCTCCCGGTCTCACTAACAATACCTAAGAACCCTAAATATCATGTAAAGCTAAAAGAATCTAGGGTAACTCACTCCCGTGCTATCACTACCTAAACCCGTGAAAAACCAAAACAGACGATACTTAATTACCTCCCGGTCTCTCAAGTAGCAGAATATAAGGTATCTCTAAACTCTCAATTACCGTTCTTATGGAATATGTTAATAAAAGACCATAAACTAGTTGTAAACACACAGTAAACAACCTAATATGCATCCATACATGAAAGACTTCACAAAGACTCATATGGAACAAAAATTGAAAATAAATTAATACCAAATACGCATATGCATCACAACCAAATAAAATAAAAACTTACCAAAGAATGAAACAATAAAAATAATCCAAAACCAATAATAAAACAAGTTTAAAAAGTTTTTATCCAAACCCAGGCAGTATAACAGTTTAGCTAATCAGAATTACGAATGAAACAAAGATAAAATCTATATTGTAGTTCATCGTAAAAAAAATAAAATTAATTGAGCTACTAACATGTGAGCTTAAATTAATTGAGTTGTGTGCCAGGTAGCTTAAATTGATTCTCCTACCTGCTTGCTTGTTTCTTTTCTTTTTTGAGTTGTCGTGACTATTTGACGTGTGTGCTTGCTGGCTTGAGATGCTAGGCTGCTAACTTTTTTCCCTTTTTGTTTTTCGAATTCCGCCGACCCAAGGGTGGCACCCTTGATTGGCGTCTGCCTTCTTTTTCTTTTAAAAAATCAGCCATGATCTTTTTATTATTTCTTGCTTGCTTGGGGTTCAAGTCACCTTAGCCAACACACACATTGTCCAAAATATTACTTCTTCTTTGCCAGCCCAATTCACTAATATCAAAAGAGTCCACTTTAAAAACTTGACTTGAATATTGATGTTTGATTTACGTGATCCATATAACAATTGGTTCAAATAAATAACTTATGGGGCAAACTCCTCACGTGGACATATCTTGAAATCTGCCATTCTCTCATCACCTAAATCACATAATAATTTGTAAATAAGAAATCCATATAGATTCCATTATTATACGTTTTGTTGTTTTATATTTTTATAAATCATTTAACATCTAATCTTTATAAACAAATAGCTTTTATGTAAAAAAAACTTCAAAAGCAAGATTTCTTTTAAGTTTTGTTCGTCGGTCTTAAGTTTAGTAAAAATATTCTATTTAGCTTATGGACACTTAAAACTTTAAAAATATATATTTGAACCAAGTAGACGAATTCTATAGTAAAAACAACTCTAAACTTACTCAAAGTATAGGAAATTGATATAATATTTATATATAATTTAGCCCATATAAAATATCCTCACACTTAAATCTTTTTTGTCCCTGAAAAAAGGTATTTTGCAATAGAATCAGAATTAGAAACTGATCTTTATAACATATAGGTTATCTTTTAAGCATAGATAAACGAAAAGATCGTGATTTCCGATATTGTTGTCCACTTAAACCTAGCCACCAGCCTATCAAGCCCCCAATCATATTTAACAATTAAGTTCAAATTATATCAATAAAACTATGGGTCTCACACCTAAAGAGTTATAGATCCACTTACCCCCATTTCAAGCATAACCAAGACATTCGAAATTAGGTTGACACAGACTGGTTCAACCTATCACCGTAAGCTAAGAACCCTTAAATGGTAAGAAGAAAATACACACAGATGGAATTTAGATGGATGAAAGGTCAAATGAGACCGTACGAGCATATCCTAAGTATTATTAGACTTTGTCCTATATATTCCCTAAAAACAAATATTTATCGACTAAAAACCTCGAGTCCCAATAGTGTATCCTCAGAGTCACCATCCCCTGGTGACACGTAAACTCTCAGTCCCATCTAGTATGTGTACTTTGGCCTCCTTTTCTATTTTTGAGAATGCTTCTTTGGTATTTGGCATTACATAACTTTCTCATTTTCATTTGCTTTTCGGTCCAACTTCTCAGAATACTTATAACTTTCATGCATATTTTTTTGTGCACTTAGGCATATTTAACCTATAAATATAACTATTTTCTAAGCTCGTATAAAAAATGAACATGGCGGGTGCCACGACTCGTTATTTACTTTAATAAAACAGAGTGGCGTGCTAGTTTTTTCAAAGCTAGCTGGGCCTACCGACACATCCCAAGTTAAGTGCGTTATCTTTATCTAGTCTCATATATAATAGTAGTTTTAAAACCAATCTCAAATTTTTCTATCATTTTCCATTATTTGCAAAAATTTTCGTTAAATTTTTTGGACATTTTTTAATTTTTTTTTTTAACTTTTTTTAAAATTTTTTTGAATTTTTTGGTTTTTTTTAGTAAATAAAATCGTTAGTTTCCCATCTCCACATATAAATGTCACATTGTCCTCAATGAGAAACGAAAAAGACAAATATAAAGCAAACATTCAAATATAAGTAGACTCTCTTGGTAAATATGAAGATATTGTCTCGCGCGTCGTGTTCCATGCCCTCCAATTCGAACGAAAGCCTCACACTCCAGTGCTCTCTACCAAGCTGTCACTTACAAACGAAAGCGACAAATCAATAAGCAAATAGCCTCCCCACACTTGAATCAAACCACGTATCATCAATCATCCAATAACATCCACAGCAACCTCAAAACAAAGAAACAACCAGCACAAGAAAGAAAGAACCCCAAAAATAAAAAAAAACATACTACCGGGTTGCCTCCCGGTAAGCGCTAAGTTTACAGAATAGTCGTCAGCTGGACTCGCTCCCGAAATCTCAATCAGGAGGATTTTCTTTTATCCAACCCCGGTCTGACCCGTTTAGTTCCACCCTTCCAACATATTTAAGCAAATAGCACATAGTGAAACTAAAAAGCATTTTAAAACATTCAAGCGGGTCAGACCACCAACACTTAAACTTACTTGGACCAAACCTAATGCGTGACATATAATGAGGAAAATGGTTATTCTTGCATTTCAGTGTTGTCCTATAATTCTTAATGAACCATTTTTGAACCCTCAAAACTTGTTGATCCAAGCATTTTCGCTCCCTCTTCTGTGGCTTTATCGATTTCGGTTGCGATCCACTATGTAGTTCCTCCACAGGCCTGCTAACCTTCACATGGCATGCCGACTCAACTACCACCATATTCCGATCCTCCTCCGTTGCCACTTCCCCTTCTTTTTATTCTTCTTGTGACATTTTGATCTCCATTATTGGCTTCCCCATGATTAGTGTTTTTAAATAGATAAGATCGTCAACAGGGTCAAATTCTTCATGTTCTTCAAAAACTGGTAAACCCACCAATTCATCAACAAACTCATCCTCTCAAGATAGTGCACTCTCCTCCTCTTCGTCATTTTCCATCTGGTCAAGTGGCTCCACAACGACATCTTCACTCATATCCATGTAATCAGGTAGCTCCAGTCACATCTCTTCTACCACGCCCTCATCATCATCATTCCAGAATTCATCATCCGCTTCATAGACGGCTTCCTTCTCCTAGAAAAACTCTCAATTTGAACTCTAGCACTTATCTCGTCTAACCTGGCTTGAAATTCCTCTATTTTACGGATTGTTTCTCTTTCGATCAACCTGTCAAGCCTGGCTTCCATTGCCTTAAACTTTGGGAGTCTTTCACGTTCTTCTTGTTCGGCTCTTTCCAACATCATCTCTTTCCAACATCTTCGATATAAAATACTCCTAAACTGATTCGATCTATTAAACATATTAACTAGACTCGATAAAATAAAACACAAATTAAATTATCCTAAACACGACTAGATACGCTAAATTTAAGACACAGACTCACAAGACACAAAAGACTGACAAAACAATTAAGTTCAATCAATGCTAGTTTCGCTATCGCCTAAGTATCCCCGGCAACGACGCCAAAAACTTTGATGTGCAAAACGGTCTATAAAAACTTAACCTAACCTGGTCACTCTAGTTTTAAATTTATAAATCTAGACTATCCTAATACTAGACCACTACACAGGCAAGTGTACCTATCAACTATAGTAAAGCCTAATGAAGTCCGGATATTGAACCCAAAGGACACTAGCGACACCTAAACTAGACTCTGACTGATAACTTAATAAATAGATTTAATTGATTTTTGTCTTTTTTTAATTATTAACTATAAACTAAATAATACTTAAACTAAAACTAAAACTGACATTAAAACAAAACATGGACAAATCGGACTGGAACTCAAATAGGGTGAAACAACTAACTAGGCAAGGAATCCTACTAGTAAACTCGTAAACTCTGATAATTGGATTTATGATTGGTAATCGGTATCTAAAAATATGAAACTTACGGAATAACTAAAGTATGCTAGATCACCTCCCGGTCCCGCTAACAATACCTAAGAACACTAAATATCATGTAAAGCTCAGCGGTTTAATGGTTCGGATCACCTCCCGGTCTCACCTTACCTAACTATGCTAAGGTACCCAAAGACTAAATTACCTCCCGACCTCTCTAATCACAAAACACCCTAAGGCGTAAAGGGGTATTACTATTGAATTCGATTTTGATTTGGATATGTAAATATCTACAGGAATCTATGGTAATCTAAACCCGCAAAAGACCAAAACAAACGACACTTAATTACCTCCCGGCCTCTCAAGTGGCAGAATATAAGGTATCTCTAAACTCTCAATTACCGCTCCTATGGAATATGTTAATAATATACCATAAACTAATTGTAAACACACAATAAACAACCTAATATGCATCCATACATGAAAGACATTCACAAAGACTCATATGGAACAAAAATTGAAAATAAATTAATACCAAATACGCATATGCATCACAACCAAATAAAATAAAAACTTTACCAAAGCATGAACCAATAAAAAATAATCCAAAACCAATAATAAAACAAGTTTAAGAAAGTATTCATCCAAACCAAGGAAGTATAACAGTTTAGCCTATCGGAATTATGAATGAAACAAAGAAAAAATATATATTGCACTTCATCATAAAAAGAAATAAAATTAATTGAGCTACTAGCATGTGAGCTTAAATTAATTGAGCTGTGTGCCTTGTAGCTTAAATTAATTCTCCTGCATGCATGCTTGCTTGCTTCTTTTCTTTTTGGAATTGTCGTGACTATTTGACGTTTGTGCTTGCTGGCTTGAGGTGCTAGGCTGCTAAATTTTTCTCTTTTTTTTTCGAATTCCGCCTACCAAAGGGTGGCACCCTTGATTGGCTTCTGCCTTCTGTTTTTTCTTTTAAAAAATCAGCCATGATCTTTTTATTATTTCTTGCTTGCGTGGGGTTCAAGTCACCTTAACCGACACACAAAATTGTCCAAAATATTACTTCTTCTTTGCCAGCCCAATTCAGTAATATCAAAAGAGTCCACCTTAAAAACTTGACTTGAATATTGACGTTTGATTTACGTGATCCATATAACAGTTGGTTCAAATAAATGACTTACGGGGAAAACTCAACTCACGTGGACATATCCTGAAATCTGCCATTCTCTCATCACCTAAATCACATAATAATTTGTAAATAAGAAATCCAAATAGATTCCATTATTATATGTTTTGCTGTTTTATTTTTTTATAAATCATTTAACATCTAATCTTTATAAACAAATAGCTTTTATGAATAAAAACATCAAAAGAAAGATTTCTTTTAAGTTTTGTTCTTGGTCTTAAGTTTAGTAAAAATATTCTATTTAGCTTGTGGACACTTAAAACTCTAAAAATATTTATATGAACCAAGTCGACGAATTCTATAGTAAAAACAACTCTAAACTTACTCAAAGTATAGGGAATTGCTATAATATTTATATATAAATTAGCCCATATCACCCGAACAATGCTCCGCCAAATATTCATATCTTTCATTTTCACATATTTTTCAAACCTAAACTTCCACTCGGAAAACCCTCACAAGACAAAAAACATGGTACACCAACATTTGCTGAAGTATTGGTTACTTGGTCCATTATAAGTAAAAGCTCAAGGTAATGATCCAAATCAGCAGTCCAGTTACACTAAGGCCCAGCAGAACAGACCCAATTACACAGTCATAGCCGAGAATAGTAACCTTTGACCGAGAACCCATATAATTAACCGAAAACCCAACTGAGAACCCAAAATCTTGACCGAGATCACAAGAAATTGACCGAGAATTTAAGATGTTGGCGGAAAACCCTTAAATGGTCCTAAAAACAATTTAGTGAAACCCAAAAACGATCAAAACTGGGCAGAGAACTCTCCAAGTAGTTTTGACCAATTAATTTTGGTAACAAACTAAATCTCGAAATCGATGGGATTTGAATTTTAACCAAAGATAACTCAATCTCCAACCCAAGTAATCACTTTCCACCTCCGATGAATAATTCACCGGAAAAACAACCACCATGGCTACCAAAAAAAATCACCAAACACACTATTTGAATACGCGATATCCCAACCGAGCCTAGAATAGGTCAATAGACTCTGATACCAATTGTAAATCCCTAAAACGGATCTTTCAATATGATATCACGTGAGATCGTTGTTATGCAGAATCTAACAACGAATGGACTCAATATAAAACATGTAAATAATAAGAACAAGATGATAATGCTTCAAAACACACGTTTACTAACGTCGAGTGCTTAATCAAAATAGATTACAAACTAGATAAAACTTCTTGGCTAGTTATTTCTCTCTCGTCTGCGTCCAATCCACACCAGTTAACAATACATTATATTTATATGCATGCTAACCCTAAGCCCAACCATACTAAGCCCACCGAAAACATGCTTTCGGTTTGCATATAGGAACCCAAAACTAAGCCCAATAACTAAGAGTAAACCATTTAGTGTGGTCCGACAGCCAGGATTCTTGGCAATATAGTTTGCAGCCTGACTATCACATTTGAGTGTGACAGGAGTAATGTTAAGAACACCGAACTCCGAGAGAAGTCTTGTCAACCATGAAAGTTCGGCAATCATACATCGAAGAGTTAGGTACTTGGCTTCGGTAACAATAGGTTGCTTATTAGACTTCCTAGAAATTGGAGAGCCCCCAACTTAAACATAAAAACCACTAACAGGTATAGTGTCCTCGAGAATGTAAAGACCATTTTCCATATACCAAGAACTTGTGGCTTCTTCAGTGAATGGGCCAACAAAACACAGGTAGTTTTAGAGAAAATAACAATACCATCTGTCTCAATGCATAATCTTGACACATAGAGAAGATTACGTTTAAAATGCGGTACGAAAAGAACATTCGACAAAGTGTAACATCTCGAAAAATACCATTTTTATTTCGAGTAAAAAATGTCAACTTTGAAAGTCGAAGGACCCAAAGATATTTTAATAATATGGTAAAGATATAATGAGATATATATAAAGTATAAAGTTGAAAGCATTCCAAGTTAAAGAAATAGGAAAAGGTGAAACCATCCCACGTGGAAAGAAGGAAGAAGATGGAAGTCTTTCACAAGAGTATAGATAAAATATTATTTCTTTATTGTTATAAAGATTTTTTAATGTTTCTTAAGAAAGAAGAAATATAGTATATACACGTTTCTTCATGAAGAAGAAACTAGTATTTAAATGATGAAACCTCTTAGACTAAAGGTCCAAGTATTTTATAAAAAGAAAAATGATTATCAAGGTAATGATTATGCAAATAGACTAAAGGTCTATATCTAGATCGTTGATATAGTATTTATAAAAGGTTATTCTTGTATATAGGTTCGAGATAACAAGAAGAATATGTCAGTGAGACACACTGATCAAAACAAAGGTGAATACATCCAAACTCTTTGCAACTTTATAAATTGAGTCATTAACCATTTACATGGGATTACATATCCCTAAAATGTTATAAACAAAGGTAATCGGTGGCCCCCAGGCTATCGTATACGTTTGTTTGGATCCTTTCATATGCGGGTAGAAGTTGGGCACACAACACCACGCCTGATTATGCCTCCACCATGTCAGGCTGGACCTACGGTGTTCATGTGGGGATAATCTTGTGTATATAGGTAGTGGCTATGATCTCGAACTCCGCGGTGTTCGCTGAGCGGTTTCGAGTTGAGCTGGAGTTTGTAATAGTTCTACAGACTTTTCAAAATTTATTGTTTCCTAAACCACGTTGGGTCGAGGCCTATGATGTCTCGAGGGGATAATTAAGTATTAAAATATTTTGTGTCAACATATTCATCAGCATGCGTTTCTGACGTATTTTATAAACTGTTTTACAGGTAATCAAGATTAGCTGTTTGGATATGATGGATAGTCGTTAGACGGTCAGATGGCTCAGTCGCGGTTTTATTATTGATATAATGTAAATTGTTGTTTTCCTTCTTCAAAAACTTTTGTAACAACTAACGGTTGTTTAATCCCCGTCTTTTGAAATATATTAATATTTAATCATAACATCCTCATTACAATGCTAAACTCTGATGTATTACAAAACATGTATCAACTTAGCGAATTAGGTATGTAATCGTACCTAAGCTTTGATCAAGGGATAAGTTTCAATATTATAATTTATTATACTATAGGGATAAGATAAGTTGGTACTCTTTCCTATCCCTTATCATTCTAAATCTAATAGATGTTGTTCAAAAAGTATATGGATACTTTTCGCAATGAGTGAATGATGGAAAGTTGTCCCAAGCGAGCTGATTCCAAAGGAGACCAAAGTGATAGCTACTATGTTGACTTCTTTAGCCAAGATCGCCCGATCATACCTGTAGTACCTTTTGGAAGCCAACAGGTTTATTTTCCCGACATTGAGAAAATGCCAATCCGTATACCGAGCGATCCACCAACTCCCGAATATCATCCGTCTGATATTCCTCATCCTTCCAATGAAATGCAAGTTAACGAGACAGTTAAGTCCAAAAACGAACAAGACACATCCAGTTGGATGCAATGTCATTCCGATCAACGAAGATGGCGTTTTGGAACTCCAATCTATAACCCAACATATTCTAACCCTAATTCTATAGCAGGTCCATCAAGGAGACCTAAAATATGGACGATGCAACCTCAATAAAAGGTAAGGATACAAGTAGATATAAATAAAGATGATAAAGAAATGTGGATAGAGGAAGAATCAAAGAAAGATCCCAAAGAAGAAATTTCGGAAGAAAGCCCTCATATTTGGGATAATCCAATATGTGATTGTCCACCAAATATTGGTTGCCAACATTCCATGTTTCCTATGTCCTCTTGCTATGATTCTCAATATCCTTATGTTCAAGAATTTCAACCTAGTTTTCCACCTTACTCCGGTATTGTTTCTACCATCTCGAAACAAGCCTATGAAACAAGGGAACAAGAAGCATCCGCTGAGCTTTTTACAATGTACCATTAGAAGCAAGTCCACCCACCACCATACCCAAAAAACACTATGATATCTAATATGGTCCAAAATATACATACTATTATATAGATATTTCCTACACTTTTAAGTGATTTGAGCTAGGTTTTTATTAAATATTATTCTTAATTGGTTCAAATGTGAGTTTTTAAGGTTTCAAGATACAATGAGCTAAAATGGTGTACTTTTAATAAACTTGAGACCGATGACTAAAACTTCAAATATATTATATTATACATAATTTGGTTTTCAAATTACAAAATTTAATATGCAATTTGAATGCTACTTGAATTGAAAGTTATAATTTGTTTTACATCACATGCATAACAAGTAAATATACATATTTATTTGTGACCTGATTATTTAATTATGTGATGAAATGAGGGCCACATTTATTGGGATTTTGGGCTTTGAGGCCGAATCAAATAAAAAGAGAAAAGGTTGAAAAGGAAGTAGGTTGGGGACAGGAAGGAATCAACAATTTAAAAAATACCCTAGGAAAAATTAGGTGCTACAAGTCAGAAGGATCATTATAGTTATTTCTTTGGAGTTGACGACAAGAAAAAAGGCAGCCACAAGGAGAGAAGAACATCTTGGTTCGAGCGCAGTATGTTTGGGTTCAACACCTACTCATCATTATTATTAGTTTGAATTTATTATTTTCTTCATGAATTCACTATTTTGACCTTATTTATTTTCTTTTGTTCTTGAGAATGGTTGTTGGCTAAACCCTTAGACCGCCTAGGCTTATGATGAACTTTTTTTGATTTTGGATTTTGGTTTGGATTTTGCTTTCGTCTATGGTTTATGATTAAGTAAGATGTTTATTGTTAATCATTCGATGCATATGTGTGCTTAGAATTGTTTGACGAGTTTTATTGTTTCACAGTTTCTTTGGTGATCGTTTCATATGATAGGATTCCGTTAGGTCATCTACTATGTGTTTTTAACTAGTTTATGGTTAATTTGCTATAAAACCATAGGAGAAATAATAAAAAATCAAGTAGACCTAAGTGTGCTGCTAATCTAAATAGTTGTAAGGTGATAGATTATGTGATAGGTCTTGGTTGATGAATTGCTAGATTTAGTTCTCTGTAAAGAGTCCGTATAGGTTTGGTTTATTTTCCTTGTCTATCTAGTCGAGTGAATTCTTTAAACTACCTTTGATTTCCGTGCTGTAAGGTAGGATTTCATATACAGGTACTTGTCATAAAATAAATTAGTGACCGTAAGAGAGCCTAATTAAACCAGTAGTTGTAATAGCTTATTAGGGTTCTATTGGTGTCTCCTTGAGAAGGGTCGAGGGTCCTGCTTGGTTTCCCCATAAGTGAATAGTTTAAGATCCCGTTCCATAACTTAGGCATTTCCTATCATTTGATAATTGATGCATTAGGCATTCTAGCCTATGTGGTTGTTTGTTATTATCTGAAATAAGTCCATGTTCTAAGTTAAGTCGTGTCTAGTTTTATTAGTTAGTTTTAATTAGTTTATATTAGCTTTTTAGTAAAACCCCCTCATAAGAATATAAAATAAATAGTCGTGTCAATCAGTTGAGTCTAGTTAGCTAGTTAACGTAATTTAAAGAGTCTTGTGGGTTCGATATCTGGACTTACTTAGTTGTACTAGAATCGACCGGTTCAATTGTTGATTAGTAGTTTTTAGTTAAGTTAAGAATCTAGAATTATTACCTAGTGTCTAGATTATCATAATTTTAGTTAATAATTATTAGACTACTTTTAGCACATTAATATCGTTATGATGGGATATCGAGGTCCACCACCACTATATGGATACCCAAATATTATGCCACAATCACAAGAGGAATATCTTGATCGAGCCTTGCATGAAACCGATTACTTAAGGAAGAAAGTTGCTATTGAGGGTAACAAGAAGAAGAAAGTTGAAATAAATTACTACAGAAATGTAGTCAGATGAAGAAGATGATCAACGATTACATAAAAGATTAAGAATCTCGTTCGGTTGTGTTTGTATCGTTTGTTGACATGTCAGTTCTTGTTAAATACATTATCATTAGGACTAGTAGTTATAGTCGTTTGTATGATATTCTAGTTGTTGTAAGATATTCTAGTTTATAAGATACTCTATCTACGGTATATAAATAAAAATATTTGGTTCTAAATCTATTCTTTATAAATAACAGATGTCGAATCAAAATAATCTCTCACAAAACCAAGAAGTTCTAACGCAAGAAGAAATCAAGCTAGTTACTATCCTGCGCAAGAGATTACCAAGAACACGATAATAACAATGCAAAAAATGATAATGCAAGCTATGAACCCACTGGTTCAATTTATGACAGATGGTTCAATCCATAAAAGTGAAACCTGACAATCCCACAAGACCGTACAAACCAACAATATCATTAAAACCAAGACTCATCCTAACCCTACTCACCAAGATGTGGAAAGTGATCATGGATCAAATACTGGTGACAATTTCAATCAAAACTTTAAAAAGAAACTTAGGATTGAAGTTTGTCTTTTCAAAGATTTCAAGACTTATGTACCTAAAGAATTTGATGGCGACAAGGGCGTCATTGCTGCTTTAAGATGGTTAGAAGAGATGGAATCGATCATGATAATCCGCAAGTGTACTGAGAAGGAGAAGATTCAGTATGCGTCTCAAATGTTTAAAGGTGAGGCGTTGGAGTGGTGTAACACCCTTATTATGTCGAAGGGAAGAGAGCCCGTGTATCAATAAGCATGGGAAGAGTTTAAACAAATACTGCTCCAGAAGTTTTGTCCAATGCATGAGACGGACATGATCCAAACCAAGTTCCTCAACCACAAGGTGGTTAGAAGACATAGAATCGATCAAAATAATCAGCAAGTGTACTGAGAAGGAGAAGATTCAGTATACGTCTCAAATGTTTGAAGGTGAGGCGTTGGAGTGGTGTAACACCCTTATTAAGTCAAAGGGAAGAGAGCTCGTTTATCAATAAGCATGGAAAGAGTTTAAACAAATAGTGCTCCAAAATTTTTATCCAATGCATGAGACGGACATGATCCAAACCAAGTTCCTCAACCACAAGGTAGTCTGAACTAATTTGAAAGATTACAATACCAAGTTCCAAGAGTATTGTAGACTTGTGCCTCAGCAAGTTCCAAGAGTATTGTAGACTTGTGCCTCGGTTGGTGACACCCGAATCAAGCAAGGTAACTCGTTACATTTGTGGTTTACCTAGGGAAGTACGAGACATGGTGAGGTCTTGTAACACCCTTGGCAAACACAACATCGTCTCACTCTTAGGAAAATCCCACATCGGCCGTGAACAAGAGAGATCATTTGTAACACCCCCAACCCGGAACAGGCTGACGTGTCACTATTACAGATATCAAATCAACGCCACAATCCAAAATACAACAAAAATCAAAGCAACCTAAGTCATATTGTTAAACAAAAATTAATTAACTTTTAAAAGCTTGAACTTCATTATTCTCTCTCATCACTAATTTTCCCCGAGTCCCGGATTACCTGAAAACAAAATAAGAAAAAACAAAACAAGAAAATACGGCTGAGCCAAAAATTGCCCAGTAACGGATAGAACAATAGTACATGTAAAGACGAACTTTTGAATAAGGAAAAATAAATAGAATTGGCACTAGACCATAACTAAACTAATACATATACTAAATATAATACTAATACAGATGCTGATATAACCCAATCTACTAAATAATAGAATCGGATACAAAACAATAATAATAACATATACAGAAACAGATGCAGAACACATATATCAAACTACACGACAATAATATATCCATAAAATAAGTCGTGTACACAGAATCACCCAGAGCCATAAACAGAAACAGAGGGGTACACAGTTAGCTAATCTATGCACCAATGAGATGGTACGTGTGGCGTACACGCATTATTCCATCCCCTAGAAATCAGAACAGAACTAGGATCGATCCATACGCCCCTAAGTGGCCCTAATACTTCACAAGTACTAGTTAGAGACGCCGTGAACTTTAATTACGCACTGTCACGACAAGTGCCATGTCGTTGACGCCCCAACGACAAATCAGAAAATGCTCAGGTAACAGAGTACTACAACTAAAAACATATAACTAAAATATATTATATTAAAATAACTAAACTCAAAATATAATCGACGCGTAGCAAAAATCCGTACTACAAAGTAACGGAATAGATTCAATACTATAAGTAACCGAAAACAGAAACTATAACAAAGTAACGGAATATAATTAATACTATGAGTGAAAGAAACCAGAAACCGTACCTCAACTTTAGCAAAGAAATAGTAAACAAATTGGTTCTTCTCCAACAACTTATGAGAACCTAAGTTAATTTTTGTTCGAATTAGAGTGACAAAACCTTGATGAGGTTGGCTTATTGATTTCCGGCGACGTACGAGATCGTTATTTACTTATACCCGTAATAGTGACTATAAATTTAACAGGGAGTGTTGGTTTGCTTAGAACAACGGTAAACCTTTATTAAGTTATCAATACCTTCATTTATATAAAATAATAAATTCAAATATATAATTAGGGAATGACATCATGGTTTAAGTTGTAAGGGTTTATAAAATTCATAAATTAGTATAAAGTAGTCATGAAGTCAATTAAATCAACTCTTACTATATATGTTTATAAAAACCATAAGAGAGTAACCTGGTCTCAACTCTCAAGCAAGCAAACAAACAAACAAACAAAAGAGATTTAAACCAGTTTGAACTTAAGAATGCAAAATCTAAAACATATGTTGAGGGCTTGCTTGGAAATCAGGTTTTACAAATAATGCTTTTGTAATAATAATTTTTTATTATTTTTCTTTCACTTTTAGTTAACAATAATTCTTAGTCACCGGAAACGTATCGAAAATCACGAAAACCTAAACATACAAGCACATGAATGGCTAAAAGAAAGCAAAACCATTGCCTTTGTAACCAAACAAAAGGAATCTGATGGTGAACAAGCACTATGGTAAACGGATGTGGATGATGGTGGCTCTAATGATAATGACAGAAACCGGTGGTGTTGCGTCTCAATCGCCGGTAATCGCTTTGAAGAAGAATATAAAAATATATATTATTATATATAGAGAGAGGGAGAGAGAGGTGCAGTCGGAGAGAATTTAAGAGCAAGATTGAGAGTTGATAAGAATTATAAACCGATTAATTATCAAGTAAAACGAAATATTTGCATTCAATCAAGCAATTAGCTGCAACAATTAAGGAAGAGATAAACTAATGCCTCACCATATGGTTTATCTAGGTTCCATATATTATTATTATTATTATTATTATTATTATTATTATTATTATTATTTTAATTTAAGTAAAAATATCTAACTAAATCTTTTTAAGTTTACTTGGTTATTCGGTTAATTAAGTAAACATTTTATTTTCTTTTTATTTATTCATCTAGGTACTTATTTATTTCAATTCAAATTTTCGTATATTACATCCTTGGTTCATAAGTAAATGTTCTACCTCTTCAATCACCAACGCGTTTTGGGCTTAGTTGGCTGTGGAGCACATGAAAACTCCACAGTTAAGCGTGCTTAGGTGGAAGTAGTACTAGGATGGGTGACCTCCTGGGAAGTCTCCATCTGGGCAACCAAAAACAAATCCGTGAGCTCTTCATGGGCAGAACGGACAATATTGGTGGTGCGAGGGGCCAGATGTTACAGATTGGTATCAGAGCCGAAGGTTTAAGATAGGTCATTAGAAATTGCCTTAGACACATGTTTAGGAGCCCTATACATGCCTATCTGCTTACCTTTATGTGTTCAAATTAAATTGTTTACAGCTTTCTTAGATAATTATTATTTATTATCTATTGTATTGTTATGCACACGCACACACAAACTCCAAGGCTATGCCTCAACATTCAAAGAAAACTTTTCTAAAATTAGATTGTTTTTATTTTTGGGAAATTCCTTAAGAATTTCCACCTATTGTTTTCACTCGTTCACCTTAGGTCTAGGTTATGTGACATGTCCCTACGATAAATGAAAAGGGAAGAGAAACTGTGAGTTGGGCATTGGCAAAACGGTTCCAAGAACCAACGGTAAGACGCTATTCCTTACCTGGGTGATAACCTGACCACAGTACTCACCCTATGGACCCGAGCGAGACTCGAAAATGCCATATGACCGACACCATAAGCTGTCAACCGCGACCACGTTAGTGGTTGCACCCCTATAATATTTTTAAACCGAATTCACGGTTGTTCGTGGCTAAACTAGGTTTTCCCAATTATTGTTTTCCGTTATTTTAAATGGTTAGTTCGGTGAAAAATCCATGGAACCCATGGGCACTCCTACTATCCATTTCTTAACTTGTTTTCGTATTTTTGTTGGAGTAATCAAACATGGTGGTTCACAAGATACTCTGACTACCCATATTTATTTCGATAGTTTGTTATTTAGTTTGGTCAGTTAAAACGCCATGTAACGCTCATTGGGCCGACAAGCTTCATTGCATTGTTAATTAGTTAATTAGTTGGGATAAACAAATTTCCATGTAACGCTCATGGACTGTCCAACTCAGTTTTTATTCGTTAATTCGTTGGGCCATTCAAATTGCCATGGAAAGCTCATGGGAGGCCAACATCCACAAGTTATATTTCGTTAGTTTATTGTAACTTAATAATCTAAATTTTAATTGGCTTAACTCCTTATGTAGTCATCACACATTAAACTTTTTGACTACATCATATAACAATTATTTACGCAATGTACCCCTCTCATCTTATAATCTTTTACATTCAATCTTTGTGGTGCAAATCCCCCTTATTTCTTAAGACAACATTATTATTTCCACATAATTAAACATTTTACTATTCTTATGATTTCCTCAATTTATTCTTCATCTTATAACTCCTCATTTTTGATCCCTCTAGTATGTCGTCTCTAAGAAACCACCGTCGTCACCAACGTTCATCCGGTTCATGCGATCGTCGCTTGGCTGCTAGAATCACAAAGGAATTTGCTGCTGCAATGCCCACAATCATCACTCAAATCCAAAGCCTACTCCCGACAAGACTAAGACGGACTCTTCTTCTGATGCTGAAGCTGAGACTAAGCCTTCCTACAACAACAAGCTTAAAGCCTATGCCGTTAATCAACCCAATAACCAACCTTCTCCTGACCAGAACCAAACTGCCCCGAACAAAAAGACTTATCTTGGTCCTTATCCCTTATGTGCCAAGTGTAACTTCCATCACTCTCCCCAAACCCCGTGCCGAATATGCACCTAGTGCAACCTTTATGGCCACCTTTCTAACACTTGTCGTATCCCGCCTAATGCTCAAGCCACCTCACATGCTCAACCCAGTACTCCCAATACCCATGCATGCTATCATTGTGGAGACCCAAACCATCTTCATAATACGTGCCCTCAAATTATACATGCCCATCAAGCCCAAGCTATGACTACACCTTACTATTTGACCCATGCCCATCGTATTCAAGCTCAACCACCTCATGGCCTGCAAGCTCCTCCCACCAATCCAAGTCAACCGTGCCTAACCCAATACTATCAAGCTCCGCACCCCCAAGCTCAAGTGTACCAAGCCTACTTTGCTCAAGCCCCTGCTATATAAGCTCAACCCATTCAAGCTATTCCAAGCCAATCTACCTCAACTGCTCCTGCTCATGCAACTCCTCATGGCGCTTCAAGTCAAGTCAATTAAGCTACTCAACGACGGTGAAGACTTTTTCCATTCTCTTTATCTATCTTGATATTTTGTCTTTTCTTAATAATTGTAACGCCTCTTTATGGCCTTAGATTATCTCTCACTTAAAATATGTATCCTCTATAAGCTATCTTGAATTAAGTTCCTTTTCGTTCCAATAGATTGTTTATTAAATTTACTCTTATCTTATTTATTTACCCTTATAAGTGATGTCTTCTTCAAATACTTATATTTTGCGATATCTTAATAAAAATTTCACTGCAACTTTTGGAATAATTTTATACATTGATATTCTCTAATATAAAAAATTCTTTAAAATTGTGTTCCCTCAAAAAAAAATATAATAAAATAAAAATAAAAAAATAAAAAAAATCATGTTTTACTTAAACGTTTTGCAACCCACACAATGGGACGAGTCATGTGGACCATCCGACGATCTAAGTAATTATGGATGCATACATAATTACCAAAGTCCTCGCATGGAAATCATGATCTGAATAATTGTGTGTCATAATCTAGAACTGTAAGTAGTTGAGATAACGGTACAAATGCAAAGATGATAAGGACATGGTGGATACGCCGCTGGTACATCCTATATATAAGTGCCTTTATCGGATTTTCCTTTGGAGTGTTACTTCAACTATCTAAGGTTTTGTATTATGTATTTTTATTTAACGATGTCGTTATGACATTCCTTAATTTCGGGACGAAATTCCCTAAAGTAGAAGAGACTGTAACAACTCGGGTTTTCGAATTTATATAAACACCCGACTCGTTTCGACGTCTGGGTTATTTTATTTAATATATTGTGTTTATAAAGTTATATTTAATAATTTAAATTTATATCTTTAAATTTTTATACGTTTTTAACCCAAAATAAAAAGTTCTAACCATTTCTATGTCCATCTCCAAACTTGAAGGGGTCTATCTGTAAATTCTGTTATAATCCATATTACAAGATGGATATCCATAACCAAATCCGACCCATATTCAAATTCCGTGAACCCGTAATCAATCAATCTAGCAATTAACTATCCAAAATCGTTTATAATCAACTTTTGATTAAGGGAATCAATTCCGTACATGATTTGCGGTCTCACCGACGATATAATTAAGTTAATTACACCATCTTTGACTCGTTTTTCCTTTTTAAACTGCCGACACTCGTTTGACAGCTGGTGATCACGAAAACATAGTTAGTATTTCAATTAATTACGCGTTCACAACCCTAACATATTGGCCGACCCTTACCCTATAAATAATTAGATTAATTTCATAGTTTATTCGTTCATATATAACTTATAACCGCCGGCCACTGTTTGAGCTCGTTACCCTACCTCCGATCGTTGTCCAAAGTAATTATTTACATGTTTAGGATCGTGATTTGAAGCAGATCAATAGTCCTAAACTTGTTTTGGTTAATTGTAAATGGATTAACCAATTTGAATTTCTAGGGTTCTTGATCAGTTTGGTCAAATCTATTTATGTTTATTAATAAAACGAGCTGAACCTATATGCACGTCGCCATTAGGGCCTGCTGGTTAACACATGTTACTTGGGGGGAAGGGGTCGCGGGTTCGACCCCCCTGCACCCCGTTTTTTGTTAAATTTTTATTGTTTATCATTTTAATTGCTTAATCTTTATAATAATAATAACAATAACTAATAAAGACTATTTCTAATGAAAAATAGACTTCGTAACACTCGTTTTCGTTCTCGTAAATACATAAAGGTTTATACACGTATATGTAAATGTAAATGTAAATGAAGCATATTATAATTTAAACACTATATGTATATATATAAATATATCAATCTAAAATCTAATATTTCATATTTATATCAAGTAAATAAAACTACAAGTAAATTTTACTAAGATGGATTTCTTATAAATTCAATTAATTATTTTTTTATAAAAAGTTTTTATGTATAATAGTATATTACTTTATTCTATATTATCGAGTTGTTGTAATCAATATTAATCTTGACTTAAGTGCATCCGTTACTCTCATTCTTTTAGGCTTTAACGTTCGCGTGTGACTTTTCCTGATTTCTCGTTATTCTAATCATCTTTTGTTCATCTATCGAGGTGAGTACCACATTCCCCACTTTTACTCGTTTTCTACGTTTTAGGGACATATGCGTAAATTGTATTTCTCATGTATATTTATACTCAAAACTGCAACTTTTTCTTATGTGTTAACAACTTATACCTTACTTGTTTATGTGCTTATTTGCTTTGTATGCTTCCGCATTCAGAGAGGTCCAACATAATCTCAGTCTAGTATGATCATACGCCAGTCATTATAGCTTCGTGCTTCTCAACATCTCAGTTATACTTACTCATTTGGTTAATTTGTTATACTCATATGACTTGTTGCAAATACTTATTTTCTATATGAACATTTAAACTGGTGTGTTGCTCACTCAACCTTGTGTTGACAAAATCATTCTATTTTCAATGCATATGCAGGTTATCGTTTGATATTCAAGCTGGTTTGGAAGAAAAACTTAGGATTGCACGCTAGAGAGAATAAACAAGATTATAGACCTTGATATATTTGTATTGTCTTAGTTATTTGGAATATGGAATTTGTATTTGATGTTTTTGATTATTTAATTAACTTAATAGATATTGTCACATTTATTATTGCATAATAGTAACCTTTGAAAAGATGTGAGCAATCAGTCCGCCCCGGCATTTCCGTCGTAGGTTGGGGTATGACAGGTCTCACTTGCCATAAACCGCTGATTCCGCCATGGAATTGGCTTTGGTTAATGGTCTTATCCACAACAAGGAAGAGGATAAGAATGGTGACACACCAAATGACAAGAGAGGAAAAGGGAATACTCGTTTTAAGGGGAAGGAGGCTGATAAAAGAAGAAGAGGTTTTAATTCTAATAACCCATTGTGCGAGATATGCAAGAGGAATCATTTCGGTCGATGTCGGTTTGCAGCATCTACTTCTGCAGTTTGTGACTCATGCAACAAGCCAGGCATGTTGTAGCTGATTGTTGGAAAAAATCCATGACTTGCTTTAACTGCTTGGAAACTGGGCATCTCAGTTTTGAATGTCCCAAAAAGAAGAATGTTGTTGCTGGTGGAGGTGTTGGAGGAAGCAGAACCAAGAATGACCGGGAAACACTCAAGTCTTCGTACTCGACACCAAAAAGGTTGCGGACATACCGGACACCATCACCGGTACATTCTTAGTTAACAACGTCTATGCTAGAGTTTTACTTAATTTAGATGCAAATTAAAGTTTGTAGATTATAACTTTTGAAGTCTATTAAATGAAACTTTAATGAAATTGAATGAAACTTTAAACGTTTAGACGGCCAATGGTGAGATATTTAAATTTTCCGAAACCATATAAAATGGAAAAATCTTGTTAGCAGGTTATGTCATACCCATGCAACTACTACATATGACATTAGCCGGTTTTGACATAGTTCTAGGTATGGACTGGTTATCCGATAACCATGCCCGTATTATCTACAATAAGAAAACCATATAACTACAAGCTCCTGATAAACGGGCAATACAAATTTCCGGTGACAAAGATGTTGGTCAACATGATTAAAGCTAACAAATGTCTAAACCAAGGTTGTTTAGAATTTATGGCCTACGTTACCGAAGAGCCAAAACCAAAAGAGATAAAAGATGTACCTATAGTTGCCGAATTTTTAGACGTCTTTCTCTATGAGTTACTGGGTATTCCACTTAATCGGGAAGTCGAATTTAGAATAGACTTGATGCATGGAACTGCACCTATAGCCAAAGCCTCATACCGTTTAGCTCCAACGGAAATGAAAGAATTGAATAAACAATTATATGAGTTATTAGAGAAAGGATTCATTCGTTCAAGTTCGTCGCCTTGGGGAGCTCTGATATTATTCGTCAAGAAGAAAGACGGATAAATGAGAATGTGTATTAATTATAGAGCCTTGAACAATGTAACTATTAAGAACCGATAACCGCTACCTAGAATTGACGACCTATCCGATCAATTGCAAGGGGCCATCTACTTTTCTAAAATAGACTTACGTTAGGGGTATCATCAATTGAAAGTTCAAGAAGAAGACATTTTGAAGACGGTGTTTCGCACAAGGTATGGACATTATGAGTTCATCGTGATGCCATTTGGACTCACTAATGTCCCAGCCGTATTCATGGATATGATGAACATGATTTGCAAACCCTATCTAGATAAATTTGTAATTGTATTCATAGACGATATACTCATTGATCCTAAATCGTAAGAAGATCATAAAGTGCATCTTAGGATCTTACTTGAACTACTTAGGAATGAGAAATTATACACTAAGTTTTCAAAATGCCAATTTTGGCTTCATGAAGTACAATTTCTTGGTCATGTGGTTAATGCAAAGGAATTCAAGTAGACCCTGCCAAGTTTTAAGTGATAGCTAAGTGGGAATTTCCAAGATTGCCAACCGAAGTCTGAAGTTTCTTAGGTTTGGTTGGATATTACCGAAGATTCATTGAGAATTTCTCCCGAATAGCAGTTCCCTTAAGTTCCTTAACTTGAAAGAACGTCAAGTACGAATGGGGAACCAAACAACAAGAAGCATTTGACTTACTGAAACAAAAGCTTACTATCGCACCTATACTGGCATGTCCAGAAGGTACGGAAGATTTCGTTGTATTTAGTGACGCATCCCATTCAGGTTTGGGTTGTGTACTAATGCAAAGAAAGAAAGTAATAGCTTATGTTTCTCGTCAATTGAAAGTACACGAAAAGAATTATTCAATTCACGATCTAGAGTTAGGTGCCATAATTTTCGCTTAGAAATTATGGAGACACTATCTTTATGGAGTCAAATTTATCGTGTATACTGATCATAAGAGTTTGAAACACATCTTTGATCAGAAAGAACTTAACATGCGTCAAAAGAGATGGATGGAAACCCTAAATGATTATGATTGTGAAATCATCTATCATGAAGGTAAACCCAATGTGGTGGCTGACGCATTAAGCCGAAAAGAACATGAGAAACCCACAAGAGTTAGAGCTTTAAGATTAGAAATTTAGATAGATCTAATTGAAAAAATCAAGAAACCACAAAAGCAAGCCATTGAAGAAAAGAAAATCTCCGAATAAAAGCGTAATGGCACAATCTCTCTTTAGTCAAAGGAGGTGCTGGTATACTCAGACTTGGAAATTGGATTTGGGTACCAATAATCGGAGAGCTACGTGAAAGATAATGTATGAAGCTCATTAGTCAAAATACATGATGTACCCCGATAGTGATAAGATGTACCAAAATCTTAAACCTAACTACTGGTGTAATAGAATGAAGATAGACATTGCTCTGCATGTAGAAAAATGTCTAACTTGTTTACAAGTAAAAGCCGAGCATCAAAATCCTTCGGGTTTGCTTCAACAACCCGAACTTCCCGTCTGGAAATGGGAAACGATAACTATGGATTTTATAACAAAACTTCCAAAGACTACTCTTCAACATAATGCAATATGGGCTATCATCGATGGGTTAACCAAATCTGCTCATTTCTTACCAATCAACTAGTCTTACTCTATGAATAGGTTGGCACGAATATACATAAATAACATCGTATCATTACTTGGTGTGCCATTATCCATCATATCTGATCGAGATAGTAGATTTACATCTCATTTTTGGTATAGTTTCCAACAAGCGTTAGGAACTCAATTGAACCTTAGCCCTGCTTATCATCCTAAACTGATGGACAGAGCGAAAGAACAATTCAAACACTTGAAGATATGCTCCGAGCTTGTGTGATCAACTTAGGAGGAAGTTGGGACGATCATCTTCACCTAATGGAATTCTCATATAACAATAGTTATCACACAAGTATTCAAGCCGCGATGTTCGAAGCTTTGTATGGACGAAAATGTAGAACATCGGTATGTTGGAATCCGAGATGAGAAAGAAATATCCGCACCTATTTTAACGTATCTCGAGGACGAGATTCATTCCAAGGTGGAGAGGATGTAATATCTCGAAAAATAATATATCTATTTTGAGTAAAAAATATCAAAGTTGAAAGTCGAAGGACCCAAAGATATTTTAATGATATGGTAAAGAAATAATGAGATATATATATATATATATATATATATATATTATTTAGTTGGAAGCATTCCATGTTAAGAAAATAGGAAAAGGTGAATCCATCCCACATGGAAAAATGAAGAAAATGGAAGTCTTTCACAGGGATATAGATAAAATATTATTTCTTTATAATTATAAAGCTTTTACAATGTTTCTTAAAAAAGAAAAAACATAGTATATACGTTTCTTCATGAAGAAGAAACGTAATATTTAAATGATGAAACCTCTTGGACTAAAGGTGCAAGTATCTTATAAAAAGAGAAATGATTATCAAGGTAATGATTATGCAAATAGACAAAAGGTCTAAAGCTAGATCGTTGATCCAGTATATATAAAAGGTTATTCTTGTATTATAGGTTCGAGATAACAAGAAGAATACATCAATGACACACACTGATCATAACAAAGGTGAATACGTCCAAACTCTTTACAACTTTATAAATTGAGTCATAAATTGTTTACATGGGATTAATTATCCCTAATACATTATAAATAAAGGTAATAGATGGCCCTCAGGCTATCGTATACGTTTGTCTGGATCCTTTCGTACGTGGGTAGACAGTGGGCACACACCACACCTGATTATGCCTCCGCCACGATGGGCCGGACCTACGATGTTCGAGTGGTGTGTATATGGGTAGTGGCTACTCTCGAACGTTGTGGTGTTCGTTGACCGAATTCGAGTTGAGCTGGAGTTTGTAATAGTTATTCAGACTTTCTGAAATTGATTGTTTCCTATGCCACGTTGGGATGAGGCTTACGATGTATCGAGGGGATAATTAAGTATTAAAATATTTTGTGTCAACGTATTCACCAGCATGCGTTGCTGACGTATTTTATAAACTGTTTTACAGGTAATCAAAATTAGATGTTTGGAGATGATGGATAGACGATCTGATGGCTCAGTCGCAATTTTATTATTAAAAGAATGTAAATTATGGTTTTCCTTCTTCAAACACTTTTGTAACAACTAGCGGGTGTTTAATCCCCGTCTTTTGAAATATATTAATGTTTACTCATAACTTTCATTCTACAACCTTAAACTCTGATATATTACAATACATGTATCAACTATTGGTCACACTTCTAGGCCCTAAGTTGGGGTGTGACACAAAGAAATGTCATGAGTCAAATGAACAGTCCCATATCCCATATTGATGGATTGTGGTAGATATCCCATTAGGAAGAGTGATAGGAATAAGATTTTTAAGAAAAGAAATGCTTGAAAACAGATTTTGACATATGATCATTCGCACCAGTGTCAATGATCTATTTGGAACAATCATTTGAAGAATCGATGGACATATTCGGAATAACAGAACTATTCGAGTCGGCCATTGAACACAAAAGAACGAAACAAACGCACCAAAAGAAGAAGTGAAAAACAAAAGAGTTATACGCTTAAAGAACCAACGTATAAGTATATACGCTATAATGGAGCGTATAACATATACGCTCTAATGGAGCGTATAAGAACAAAATTCTTATACGGCGTATAAGAGGTTATATGAATCAAAGAAGGACTTATACAACATAGTATAAGTTGAGCAATAAGATTTTGATAAGATTTTGAGTGAGAATGAATAAGAAATGATCTGAAACTTTTGAGAAACTGTTCAAAAACAATAATATGATATGTTGTGAACTTTTGATGAAGTTTGAACAGCTAAAACTTCTGAAAAGATAAAAAAAATAGGTAGAAAAGATATGTAATCTCAAAAGAGATTGGATGAAACGAACGAAATTGATCAAAGAACAATCAAATCCCAAACAAAACAGAAAAATGATCAGATGGAGATGAGAAAACCGGCAAAATGAGAAGAAAAAAAAACTTATTGAGACTAAGAGTAAGACTAAGAACCTTGCTTTGATACCATGTAACCGTTAAAAACTATAACACATAAAGGAAAGAAGAAATGAAGCAGAGAAAGAAATTTTATTGTCTTAGAATAAAAATTAAACCCAAACAATAAATGAAGAACAATACATATGTCGTAAACATGAGCGTATAACATATATGTTTACATAAATCCACATGACATGGCGAAATGGGTCTTGATCATCTTTGAACTTTATTAATTAAATCCACCACTATCATCACCATCTTCATCTTCACTTACAAGAATATCCTCATCCAACGGCCCACACACACAGTTTCTATTTTCTCATTAATAAACAATCGAGTTTATACAAAATAATATATTACAAGAACCTCCAATAATTCAGGCTCCATCAGAATTTGATTCTTGTTGGTTTGAGTTTTAATAAAGTTAGTAGATTGATGAATCTTGCAGAGTTTATATGTATTCAAGATTTTGAAGTTTAAGTTGTCTGATTGAATATCCAATTATCCAAATCAGGTTTGTTTTTGATTTATAATTTATTTTGGTTTCAACATGCAGAATTTTATGAAAATTAAGAATTTTTATTGATTGGTTTAATGGTTTTACAAAATATTTGGTATTCCAACTGGGTTTTTTTGTTATTAATATTATGGTGATAATATCTTTAAATTTTGGAATTCAAATTTTTGAAAACTTTTAAATAATTTGAATGATCACCCAAGTTACTTTCTTTTAATGTTGCAAAAGTAGTTAGACGGACACTAGATGGCCGAATGGGAAGTTGGATGTACTCGAAGTACTTGGGGAATGGGGAGTACTCGGAGAGTACTCGACAATGATAAATATAAAAAGAATTAACTTTTTGATATTATATATATGTCAAATATTATAAGTATGCAAATATTTATAACAAAATAAGTGAATATCAATATAAATAAAAGAACTACATTTTTAAATACTAATATTTTAAACTTTGCTAATCATTAACTAAAAAAGTGATGTTCTTTTTAATACTATAGAAATATGAATTATGTTCTATTTTTAAAGTTAAAACCGGCCCCAGTTGACCGACCTAGATGCGATTATGCTGAGGTTGACCACATTTAATCGATTATTAGTAACTATGCGAAGTTAAAGAAACTCTACTCGCCGTGATACATCGTAGCGAGTACCCGACCTTATAACCTAGTTTTATAACATTGCTTTTTATAGGTTTGGTTTAGAAAATGTTTAATTTACAAGGATCAAGGTTTGATCTAGAATTTTATGCAACTCATGGTTTCTTGCATGCATAGACATTTTTAGAGTTTTTTGATATTTTTATTAATCACACAATTTAAATTCATTTTTTCTTTTCTTTTTTATAATTTCCAATATCTGTTTTTCTCAAAATTATGAATATTTTTTTTGTCTATTTTCTTCGCTTAATCTAATCTAGGGTTGTCACTTTTACCCGAAACCCAACCCGAAAAAACCCGTACCCGAACTAACCCGAACCGAAAAACCCGAACCTGAGAAAAGACTAACCCGAACCAAAGTAATTCGGGTTGGTTTCGGGTTTGATTTATAAGTTTCGGGTTAACCCGAAAACCCGAATAAACTTTTAGTTTTGAAATTAAATATATTTTTAGGTAAAATAGGCTTAGTCTTAGCCACTAAAGTTATCAAAATTTGACCCTAGTCGATTGTTGTCATTCCAACTATTAAGGATCGATTGTTTATTGTTAAATTACGTTTTTCGTTTATTACTAATAGCAACCGTAATCGAACAATCAAATCACGTCCGATTGAAGAAGATTATGGTTCAAGTTAGTTACTTAGTTTTATTCTTCTTTTGAAATGTTTATCAAGTTTAGTTGGTTTATTATTTGATTGTTTGCGTTTCGAGCATATAAGAATATGTTGTTTTAATTTTAGCACTGAAATTTTTAATTTTTTTTTTTTGTTTTGCTTTCTATGATACTTGAACCCCAATTAACCCAACCCGAAAAAACCCGAACCCAAATTACCCGAACCCGAAAAACCCATGAGAGATTTGGGTTGGGTTTTGGGTTAAGATTTAAAACTAAAACTTTGAAACCCGAAGAACACCCCTAATCTAATCAATCACTCTGTCTAGGCTTGTTCTTGAATTTCAAGAATTATTTTTTGTTCCTGTTTCTGGTATGCAGAGTATTATATTGTGATGAACCGGACAAAACAAAGAAAATAAACAACGATGGAATTTGGCTTAACTCCCAAACTTTATTATCAAGAAAATCTAACTCAAAAAACTTGATACATATCCCTACCCTTTAAACACGGTATATATATACTAACCTAAACGCGTTAGAATATATTTAGGACAGAATAAAATTAACTTGATAATTATCTCCATCTAAACCTTAAATAGATTTTCCATAAAATAATTATCCATAAATAATAACCCGGTTACTTGCACACCAAGTTAACCAGTTTCTTCTTTCCCAAGCCGCTCCACGCAATTGTCATAAGACGACTCGGGATTCTTCAACAATCACCCCCCGAATCTCTGAGTCGTATACGGGAGATCTTCTAACTTCAGCAAGTCCCGCATTTCACTGAACTTTATCCGCCCCAAAGCTTTAGTTAAAATATCTGCTCGTTGTATCTTGCCACTCACGTGCTCGACTTCAATTTCCTCTCCTTCAACACATTCCCTAATATAATGATAACGGAATTTAATGTGTTTCGTTCTCCGGTGAAATACCGGATTCCTCATGAGAGCAATCGCAGACGTGTTATCCACAAACAACGTCACCTTCTGAATCGGTTTCCCGGTCAACTCACTTAGCAATTCTCTAAGCCAAACTGCCTGACACGCAGCTGAGCTTGCAGCTATGTATTCTGCTTCACACGAGGATAAAGCAACCGCATCCTGCTTCTGAGAACACCAAGAAATTCGTGATTCTTCATAATAAAATACATGACCTGTTGTGCTTCTCCCATCGTCCTCATTTATGTTGTGGCTGCTGTCACTAAACCCGGTCAATGTTGTTCTTTCTTCTCGTTTATATTTGATATCGTAGCTTGGTGTCGTTTTCACATACCGCAATATCTGTTTTATAGCATTTTCATGAGACTCTTTCGGTTGCTGCATATAACGACTAACAACCCCGACAGAGTAAGTCAAATCGGGTCGGGTTTGTAGCAAGTACCGAAGGCATCCAACTATCTTTCGGTATCCAGTTGCATCAACATCAGCTTCATCTTCAGCTTTTGACAACTTCAGATTCGGATCCATTAGAACATAAGCCGGGTTGCAATTCTCCATACCCGTTTCTTTCAGAATCTTTCGCGCATATGCCTCTTGCTTTATTTTTATGCCTTCATTGCTTTGAGAAACTTCCAATCCGAGATAATACGAGAGTTTTCCCAGATCAGGCATATCAAACCTTTTAGCCATGTCTTTCTTGAATTCAAATATCAAACTCAAAGAAGAACATGTCACAAATAAATCATCAACATAAACAGCAATTATTAGTATTGACTTATCGGATAATTTCTGATACACGGCTTGCTCTTGCATGCATCTATGAAACTTCATCTCTTTCAAGATGCCATCCAACTTGATGTTCCACGCCCTTGGTGCTTGTCTTAACCCATAAAGAGCTTTTGACAATTTATAGACTTTATGTTTTTCTTTTGGCCTTTCGAACCCTTTCGGTTGGTGAACATAAACAATTTCTTTCAAATCACCATGTAAGAATGCCGTCTTCACGTCCAAGTGATGGATTTCCCACCCGTTGTTCGCGGTGAGAGCAATGAGAAACCGTATTGTTTTGATTCAAGCCACCGGAGCGAATACTTCATCAAAATCTATCCCGGGTTGCTGCACATACCCTTTCGCAACTAATCGGGCCTTGTATTTGTTTATCGAGCCATCTGTATTTCTTTTTATCTTAAACACCCACTTGAGCCCGATTGCTTTTGCCCCCTTCGGTAGTTCTGTTTACTCCATGTATTATTTTTTTCAATCGAATCAATCTCGTTTCTCATAGTTTGCACCCATTCTGGAATTATTTTAGCTTCATAAAAATTCCTTGGCTCTTCGTTTGCTGTTAGCATTAACTCAATCTCATCTAGGTTCAGCTCGTAATCATTGAGTCTCACCGGTAACACCGAAACACGAGCTGATCTTCGCGGCTGGACCAGTAAGTTTGCTGCACCACCTGCACTGTCAACAGACTGGGCTACAGAGTGGGGACTGTTCGGCCCATCTTTTGTTTGTCCGGCTTCTTGAAACTGGACCGTATCAGACCCAGAAGGCATTGGACTGCTCGGGCTGCTACTTGTATGCTCACTGTGTTGTGACACTTCTGTTCCACCTTCACTATTTAAAATTGGCCCTAAACCAAAATCAATAGTATTACCCCATATAAATGTGAACAGCCCCGGTTCCATTTTGTCATCATATTCGGTTACGTTTTCCCACTTCCAGCCCCGTTTTTCATCAAAATCGACATGTATACACACCACAATTTTCTTATTATTCGGATCATACAAACGGTACCCGCCCGAACCTGGTTCGGACCCGAGATAAACAAGAAGTCTTGACCGATCATCCAACTTTCTTAGGTGCTTTGAGACAACACGTTCATAAGCAATGCACCCAAATACCTTTAGATACTTTAAATTCGGCTTGTAACCATTAAACTTTTCGTAAGGGGTTTCTCCTACCAGTGCTCGTGTAGGAGTTCAATTTATTAGATACGTAGCGTGTCGCACCGCTTCTCCCCATAAATAATTTGGAACGGATCTCGCCTTCATAATGCTTCTTGTCATCTCCATTAGAGTCCGGTTTCGCCGCTCCACTATGCCATTTTGTTGAGGGGCATACGGAGCCGTTAGCAAGCGAACCAAACCCTCATCATTACAGAAGTCATTGAAATCGTGTGAGGTGAATTCCCCACCTCTATCTGTATGGAACGTCTTTATAATCAAGCGGGTTTCTTTCTCGATTTTTGCTTTGAATTTCTTAATTAAACCAAGTGCATCGCTTTTATTCTCCAATAGTAAAGACCACATAAAATGCGAGTAATCATCAATTAATACCAAAATATAAGCTTTATCGGTTAGCGTCGGGGGAGTAATCGGTCCACAAAGATCACCATGTATTAACTCCAACATCCTTGAGGCTCTAAATTTTGCTTTCTTTGGAAACGAATGCTTCGTTTGTTTGCCAACCATGCATGCCTCACACAATTGATTTTGATCTTTAAAAACTGGTACACCTTTGGCTAAGTTGTTCATCAGTTTAACCGAACTGAAACTTATGTGACCGAGTCGCGCATGCCATAACCATGATTCTTCGTCTATTTTGGCTTGTAAACAAACCGTATTCCCGACTCTTAGTCTTATTTTATATAATCTGTTGGGGTTTCGCATGACCTTCATGGGTAATCTTCCACCACTATCGCACATCGTTAAGTACTCTCCCTTCATCCGAATATCACAACCCGACTCGGTTGCTTGACCCAAGCTAATAACATTATTTTGGAGATCCGGAATGTAATAAATATCTGTCAGTAATTTTTGTTCGCCACTTATACCTTCGAACAAAATTGACCCTTTTCCTTTAATTTCAACACATGAACTGTCCCCAAAACGCACTCGGCCAGTTATTCCCTCGTTTAACTCAGCAAAATAATTATGCTTACCTGTCATGTGATTACTTGCTCCATTGTCTAGGTACCATATGTCATCTTCACCGGAATCATACTTCGTTGGCATCACTTTGTCTTCGTTAAGATATACGGTTTCCCGCACACCTTCCATCATAAAGAACGAAGCGTTGAGACCTTTTGTTTCATTATCGTTGGTCATATTCAGATTTGCTTCTTCATCTTTCCGAAACCGGTCGGGGCACCTCGAGACAAAGTGCCCGTATTCGTCGCACCTGTAGCATTTAATTTTGATAAATCTCGTTCTTTTCCTTTTTCTCTCCTATCATCACGCTTCTTGTTGTAGTCTCGGTTACTGTAACACCCCGACCAAAGGCGGATTATACATCGGGGCGCCACATATTGTTTCATTACTCGTGACACTATTGGGTGTCAATATTTAATAAATACATTCATTCGCGCACGCGCAGGGTAAACACAAGATATAAATAAACCAACATAAATCAATATATTATAAATCAAAATATTTGAACAGCAATAACTTGTCTTGATACATTTTAATCTAGGTCCAAAAGTAAAAACGTCCTATGTGTCCACAAGCTCCAAAACAGCTACTGCAAACCTGAACATGTGTTAAAATAAACGTCAAACACTTGCGTGTTGGTGAGAAATCAAGTTTAATACAATACATAGATAGCAATAAATCTGCGCGCAACACGTGTATGTCTGGTGTTTAACAAGGGTGCAATCAGATTGTGATCAAGCCTAGATAGATCATAGCTCATAGTTCATAGTTCAATCCGTGCTCCCAATTGAGCACAAAAACGAGAAAACATCTGTGCAAGTGTAAACAAAGAAAACCGTAAACGATAGGTCTCCCGTGTTCATCTAATGGATCCATGAAAACTTCGGAATAGGCCGAACAAAGCGGTTAATGATACACTCATACAAATAAACAGCCAAGTAAACGTCCTCAACACATGGGATACTGCGCGACTAAAGTTCATAAACAAGTTTAAGACTCTAAGTTTGTATGAACACATGAACATCCCAAAACATTAAAAGCAAAAAGGGATTAGGTACGAGATTACTCACTTGATAAACGATGCGGTGTAAGATAAAGCAAGAACCAACTTTAAACAAGCACAAGTTAACCTATAATTAAAGATTATTGTTTTAATGATTTGTTTTTAAGTCTTGATTATAAGTTAGCATAAGTAAATTATTATATATAATATATATATATTACCGGAAAAGCAGGGCAGAACAGGGAGGAAGACGGAGGCAGAGAGGAAGGCGGCAGAGAGCAAGGAGAACAGGAGAGAATAAGAGAGATTAAGTGTTTGTGTGTGTAGTGTTATGAAAATATTATTATTATTTATAGAGAAACCCTAGGAGACATAAATCCAGAAAAAGGGGAAAAGATTCCAAGACAAACAGAACAAGACAAAACAAAAGATAACAAAAGATATCAAAAGATATGGCAGCTGCAGGGGGCAAGATAAAGCTGACAGGGAACAGTAAAAAGCATGGGCGGTTCAGATAAAGGTACTGGTCAAGCATGGAAAAGCAGATCTCAAAAGATAATGTCAGTCACTTTATCTGCCAACCAATGGGGTTGGTGCGCATGCTGCGCCGAAAGTAACTTTTCAGACATAAAGCAGATTAGGTCAACAGCTCAAAAGATAAGACAACACAAAAGCAAACGGCTAGATTCAACAGAAGAAAACTAAAAGGGTTTAGCGCGAGAAGGCCAAAGCGCGAAGGCAGACACAGAAGGTCAAGAGAGCGCGAGCGCGAAGGCAGACAGAAACAACCTTAACGCGCCGCGGAAAGAACTACATTTCTAAGCGCGTCGCGGGAAGAATCACATTTCTTAGCGCGCCGCGGGAGGAACTAGAATTCCTAGCGCGCCGCGGGAAGAACTATAATTCTTCGCGCGTCGAGGGATGAACTACGATTCTTAGCGTGCTGCGAGAAGAACTACAAATCCTTAGCGCGTCGCGGGAAGAACTACCGTTCTTAGCGCGCTGCGAGAAGAATTACAATTCTTAGCGCGCTGCGAGAAGAGTTCGTCTCGCGTATCGCTGAAACAGATGGTCTTCACGCAGGATTCCTTGTAAGGAGTCTGCGCAGACAACCTTAGGCGGGAAGGAAAAAGAGTTAGAAGAAAAAGAGGGAAACAAGGCTTAAGGGCGGGACGGCGACAAGAGGGAAAAGAAGGCGGAAAGAGAGGAGAGGGACGGGACGGCGGAAAGAAAAAGAGAGAGAAAGAGGCGGGAAGGAAATATATATTATTATTATTAAAAATAAAGTATAAGTATAAATAAATATTAAATCATAAAAGAAAGAGATCGGGTCAGAGAAACGGGTACCTGGGTCGGGTCGGATCGGGGCAGATGTCACAGTCTCCCCTACTTTAAGAAATTTCGTCCCGAAATTTATCTCGAAGTAGGTTGCGCAGAGAACAGGTGCGGGTACTTGATCTTCATTTGATCTTCCCTTTCCCATGTAAACTCGGCTCCGCGCTTGGACTCCCAGCGAACTTTAACAATAGGGATACGACTGCGCTTGGTTTGCTTAACCTCGCGATCCATAATCTCAACAGGCTTCTCAACGAAATGCATAGTTTCATCAACTTGAACTTCATCAAGTGGAATGTGAAGGTTCTCGTCAGCTAAACACTTCTTGAGATTGGATACATGGAACGTTGGATGCACATTACTGAGAGCGGGTGGCAGGTCAAGTCTGTAGGCAACTTTTCCTACACGCGCGAGAATCTTAAATGGTCCAACATATCGAGGAGCAAGCTTACCTTTCTTCCCAAAGCGGACGACACCTTTCCAAGGCGACACTTTGAGGAGAACAAGATCATCAACTTGAAATTCGAGAGGCTTTCGCCTGCGATCTGCGTAACTCTTCTGTCGGCTTCGGGCAGTCAGCAGATGATCACGGATCTTGGCGATTTTATCGGTTGTCTCTTGAACAAGTTCGGGTCCTGTGATTTGAGTTTCACCCACTTCGCTCCAACAGATCGGGGAGCGGCACTTACGACCGTAAAGTGCTTCAAATGGGGCCATACCGATACTGGAATGATAACTGTTATTATAAGAGAACTCGATCAAAGGCAGGTGTGAATCCCAATTACCTCCAAAATCAAGAACACAAGATCGGAGCATATCCTCAAGAGTTTGAATAGTTCGCTCAGACTGACCGTCAGTCTGAGGATGATATGCCGTACTCATGTCCAAGCGAGTTCCTAGCGCAGATTGGAGAGATTTCCAAAAGCGAGATATAAAACGGCCATCGCGATCGGATATGATGCTCAAAGGAGTACCATGGCGGCAGACGATTTCCTTGACATAAAGCTGCGCGAGGTGCTCAACACGGTAGTTTTCACGAATGGGCAGAAAGTGAGCAGACTTAGTCAATCGATCCACTATTACCCAAATGCTATCATGTTTGCTTGCTGTCAAAGGTAACTTGGTAATAAAGTCCATCGCTACACATTCCCATTTCCACGTAGGAATTTCTGGTTGTTCGAGCAAACCAGATGGGCGTTGGTGTTCAGCTTTTACTTTAGAACAAGTCAGACATTTAGCTACGAACACGGCAATATCCTTTTTCATACCGGGCCACCAATAAGTAATGCGCAAATCCTTGTACATCTTATCAGCGCCGGGATGAATAGAATACCGAGATTTGTGCGCTTCACTCAGGATATCAGCGCGAAGATTCTCATCAAAGGGAATCCAGATGCGATTAAGATAGCAGAGAATTCCACTCAGATTAGGCACAAAATGCGCTTCCGCGCCACACGCTAACTCGGCGCGAAGGTTACCATTACTGATGGATGCGCGCTGCGCGTCACGAATACGCGATTCAAGGTTGCTTTGAATCGGCGCAAAGTGAAGATGCGTGCGCGGCAAAATGCAGTTAAGCTGGCAGGGTTTTCGGCTGAGCGCATCGGCTACCACATTAGCCTTACCAGGATGATACCGGATCTCACAATCGTAATCGCTGATGAGTTCGTTCCATCGGCGTTGTCTCATGTTAAGTTCCTTCTGATCAAAGATATGCTGAAGGCTTTTATGGTCAGTGTAGAGGATACACTTAGTACCATAAAGGTAGTGTCTCCATATCTTCAGGGCAAAAACAACTGCACCAAGTTCGAGGTCGTGAGTCGTATAATTCTTTTCATGAACCTTGAGTTGCCTTGATGCGTAAGCGATAACCTTGCCTCGTTGCATAAGAACACAACCGAGACCTTGGTTGGAGGCATCGCAGTACACGACAAAATCATCATTACCCTCAGGTAGCGCAAGAACAGGAGCTTCACACAACAGACGCTTGAGCGTTAGAAAGGCTTCTTCTTGCTTCGAGCCCCAAATATACGGTTTACCTTTGTGCGTTAGAGCTGTTAAAGGCAAAGCGATCTTCGAGAAGTTCGAAATGAAACGCCGGTAATAACCAGCTAAGCCCAGAAAGGAACGGATCTCGGAAGGAGAGGATGGCGTAATCCAGTTCTTGATTGCTTCAATTTTGGATGGGTCGACATGAATACCCATCTTGTTAACAACATGGCCAAGAAACTGTACTTCATCCGACCAAAATTCACACTTGGAAAGCTTAGCATAGAGTTGCTCGGTTCGAAGCTTTTGCAACACCAACCGAAGATGTTGCTCATGCTCGGCCTTGGTCTTAGAATACACCAGAACATCATCGATAAACACAATCACGAATTTATCCAAGAAAGGCCTACACACCCGATTCATTAGATCCATGAAAACGGCGGGTGCGTTGGTTAAACCGAAGGACATGACCAAGAATTCAAAATGGCCATAACGAGTTCGAAAAGCAGTCTTCGGAACATCTTCATCGCGGATGCGCAACTGGTGATAGCCAGAGCGGAGATCAATCTTGGAGAAACAAGAGGCACCTTGGAGTTGATCAAAGAGGTCGTCAATACGCGGTAAGGGATACCGGTTCTTAATGGTGAGTTTGTTCAACTCGCGGTAATCGATACACATGCGAAACGATCCATCTTTCTTTTTAACGAACAACACCGGAGCACCCCAGGGCGAAGAGCTAGGGCGAATGAATCCTTTAGCAGTCAACTCTTGAAGTTGGCTTGCCAATTCTTGCATCTCAGTGGGCGCAAGACGGTAAGGAGATTTAGCTACGGGGGAAGCACCAGGGACAAGATCAATACGGAACTCGACTTCACGAGCGGGAGGGATACCAGGAAGATCATCAGGAAAAACTTCAGGGAAATCACGCACGACAGGGATATCGCGAAGCTTCTTCTTTCCTTCATCGGGTTTAACCACATGGGCTAAGAATGCAACACACTTCTTCCGCATGAGTCTTTGGACTTCGGCGCAAGACATAAGCTTAAGACCACTGGAGGGTTTTTCGCCGTAGATGTGAAGATCACCATTTTCTCGAGGTATGCGAATCAACTTCTTGGCGCAAATAACTTCGGCGCGATTATTCGCGAGCCAGTCCATACCAATAATAACATCAAAGCTCCCAAGAGGCATGGGGATGAGGTCGATCAGAAAATCGTTTTCGTTAAGGTTAAGCGTGCAATTTTTAATCACAGAGTTAATTAAAACAGTTTCACCATTAGCCAATTCAACTAAAAAATCTTCTTTTAAGTCGCTGCGCGGTCGCGCAAGCTTCTGCTCGAAGGCGCGAGAGATAAAACTTCGATCGGCGCCAGTATCAAAAAGTACAGAAGCATAAAATCCGTTAAGCAAAAATGTACCATTAACTACGTCATTATTCGCTTGCGCTTGGTGCGCGGTTATGTTAAAAGCTCGTCCACGCGTTACTTGGTTCGAAATCTGGTTCACCGGATTCGCTTGTGTGATTTGCACTTGTAGTCTCGGGCACGCGTTCCGGAAATGACTGGGATCACCGCAGTTAAAGCACGATCTGGGTCGTGGGTTTTGGTAGGTTGGTTGAGGGTTCTGCGGGTAGACTGGTGGTGTTGGCGCAATTGGGTTGACGAGAGGGACTCTACAGTATTCGGCAGAGTGACCAACGCGGCCACATCGGTTACATTGTCGACACGGGGTTTGGGTTGGGTGGTGAAGTCTACAGGTTGGGCAAAAGGGTTGATTTCCTGTGTAAGGTTTCTTAGGTGGCGGGGCAGGGAGTGCGGGATTGGTTAAGGCATAGTTGTGGACTACAGGAGGTGTTGGGTAGGCTGACAGTGGGTTAGACGCATAAACTGGAGGTTGGTAAATGGGTTGTTGGGTAATGGGCGGGTTGGTAAGCGCATAGGCTTTGCGCCTGCGCTTGAGGTTGTTACGGTTTGAGGGTTCAGGTTTGGTTTCAGTTGGTTCAGGGGCAGTCTTGGTGAGTTTGGTCTTCTCAGCTCCCCGCAGGAACAGGGTTCCTGCTCTGACATGGTTGTCGCTGAGCACAGCGGCCAACTCGATGGCGTCAGAGAGGGTTACTGGGTTTCTGGCCCATACAGAATCTTGAATTTCCATGGGGAGACCCCCAAGGAATTTCTCGATTGCTCGGCGTGAAGGGGTAACAAGGTGAGGGACCAGCAGGCTTAGTTCATGGAAGCGCGTCGCGTACTCGCGTGCTTCACCACTGTACTGGTTAAGATTCCAAAATTCCTCCTCCAGGCGCTTAACTTCGTTGGGAGGGCAGAATTCTCGCGTAAGAATTTCCTTGAATTCCTCCCATGTCATGCTAGAAGCAGCCTCTGCGCCACGCGCATGAGCTACTCCATTCCACCATGTAAGCGCTCTGGATTCCAGGACACTGGAAGCATACAGGGTTCGTCGGTCTGAGGGGCATTGGGTGTGGAGGAAAGTGTTTTCTATCTTCTCAAGCCACTGGAGCATCACGGTGGCTCCTTCAAGACCTGTGAATTTTGGAGGGTTACCCGCGTTAAAGGACTTAATGTTATAACTGGAGGTATTATTTTGGCTCAAAGCTTGGGCTATTGCGGCGGCCATTTCCTGGGAACGTTGCTGTCTACGCATGCGCGAGGTTTCTCTTCTCTGAAATCGGCGAGATAGCGGAGGCATTCTATAAAAATTTTAATTTTAGTTAATATCTTGGTTTTAGCACAAAGTATAACCTCGAAAAGCTTGGTTTCACGGAGTTAGATACTATCAAAAGTTAAAGTAAAATAAATGACCCTAAATGCAGACTTAATAAGGGTAACAAATTCGAATCAAGAATCGACAATTCATGTATCACCATGACTTTTCAATCTTCAATATAAAACATACAAGAAAATGAGTATTGGAGGTTGACAATTCATGTATCACCATGACTTTTCAAGTCTCCAACCTCAGAACATAATCATAAATGGAAATTGAAAATCAACTATTCATGTATCACCATGACTTTTCGGATTTTCAAACCCAACAAACGAATATGTAAGAAAAATCAATCGAAATTCAACAAAAATCGAAATATCGTGAAATAAAATCATATACTGCGCAAGCGCGAGCATATTCATAAATAACGAGTAATTAACAATAAGCGCGCAAACATGAGATTTCTCTCATGCGCGAGAAGGGACTCTTAGGTATTCTAGGCCGTTACGTCTAACCACCTATCCTAAAGTCAACGAGCTCTGATACCAATCTGTAACACCCCGACCAAAGGCGGATTATACATCGGGGCGCCACATATTGTTTCATTACTCGTGACACTATTGGGTGTCAATATTTAATAAATACATTCATTCGCGCACGCGCAGGGTAAACACAAGATATAAATAAACCAACATAAATCAATATATTATAAATCAAAATATTTGAACAGCAATAACTTGTCTTGATACATTTTAATCTAGGTCCAAAAGTAAAAACGTCCTATGTGTCCACAAGCTCCAAAACAGCTACTGCAAACCTGAACATGTGTTAAAATAAACGTCAAACACTTGCGTGTTGGTGAGAAATCAAGTTTAATACAATACATAGATAGCAATAAATCTGCGCGCAACACGTGTATGTCTGGTGTTTAACAAGGGTGCAATCAGATTGTGATCAAGCCTAGATAGATCATAGCTCATAGTTCATAGTTCAATCCGTGCTCCCAATTGAGCACAAAAACGAGAAAACATCTGTGCAAGTGTAAACAAAGAAAACCGTAAACGATAGGTCTCCCGTGTTCATCTAATGGATCCATGAAAACTTCGGAATAGGCCGAACAAAGCGGTTAATGATACACTCATACAAATAAACAGCCAAGGAAACGTCCTCAACACATGGGATACTGCGCGACTAAAGTTCATAAACAAGTTTAAGACTCTAAGTTTGTATGAACACATGAACATCCCAAAACATTAAAAGCAAAAAGGGATTAGGTACGAGATTACTCACTTGATAAACGATGCGGTGTAAGATAAAGCAAGAACCAACTTTAAACAAGCACAAGTTAACCTATAATTAAAGATTATTGTTTTAATGATTTGTTTTTAAGTCTTGATTATAAGTTAGCATAAGTAAATTATTATATATAATATATATATATTACCGGAAAAGCAGGGCAGAACAGGGAGGAAGACGGAGGCAGAGAGGAAGGCGGCAGAGAGCAAGGAGAACAGGAGAGAATAAGAGAGATTAAGTGTTTGTGTGTGTAGTGTTATGAAAATATTATTATTATTTATAGAGAAACCCTAGGAGACATAAATCCAGAAAAAGGGGAAAAGATTCCAAGACAAACAGAACAAGACAAAACAAAAGATAACAAAAGATATCAAAAGATATGGCAGCTGCAGGGGGCAAGATAAAGCTGACAGGGAACAGTAAAAAGCATGGGCGGTTCAGATAAAGGTACTGGTCAAGCATGGAAAAGCAGATCTCAAAAGATAATGTCAGTCACTTTATCTGCCAACCAATGGGGTTGGTGCGCATGCTGCGCCGAAAGTAACTTTTCAGACATAAAGCAGATTAGGTCAACAGCTCAAAAGATAAGACAACACAAAAGCAAACGGCTAGATTCAACAGAAGAAAACTAAAAGGGTTTAGCGCGAGAAGGCCAAAGCGCGAAGGCAGACACAGAAGGTCAAGAGAGCGCGAGCGCGAAGGCAGACAGAAACAACCTTAACGCGCCGCGGAAAGAACTACATTTCTAAGCGCGTCGCGGGAAGAATCACATTTCTTAGCGCGCCGCGGGAGGAACTAGAATTCCTAGCGCGCCGCGGGAAGAACTATAATTCTTCGCGCGTCGAGGGATGAACTACGATTCTTAGCGTGCTGCGAGAAGAACTACAAATCCTTAGCGCGTCGCGGGAAGAACTACCGTTCTTAGCGCGCTGCGAGAAGAATTACAATTCTTAGCGCGCTGCGAGAAGAGTTCGTCTCGCGTATCGCTGAAACAGATGGTCTTCACGCAGGATTCCTTGTAAGGAGTCTGCGCAGACAACCTTAGGCGGGAAGGAAAAAGAGTTAGAAGAAAAAGAGGGAAACAAGGCTTAAGGGCGGGACGGCGACAAGAGGGAAAAGAAGGCGGAAAGAGAGGAGAGGGACGGGACGGCGGAAAGAAAAAGAGAGAGAAAGAGGCGGGAAGGAAATATATATTATTATTATTAAAAATAAAGTATAAGTATAAATAAATATTAAATCATAAAAGAAAGAGATCGGGTCAGAGAAACGGGTACCTGGGTCGGGTCGGATCGGGGCAGATGTCACAGTTACTACGGTCATGTTATCACGACCGCGACCCCGACCTCGTGAGGCATAAGATCCCCGACCTCGACCCCTGCTTGATTCACGACTACGGTTAAACGACGATTCTGATTTAGTAAATAGTAACTTACTTTGACTACTCTCAGGTTGAAGATTTTCTTCCTTTATCCTTTCTTCGTATGCTTTCAATCGCCCGACTACATCATCGAACCCAGCTGTCTTCAAATCTAAAACTTGCTCGAGTGATGCCACGATATGAATAAAATGTCTAGGAAGACTCGTAAGGAACTTTTTCACCATCTTTTCTTCTGAGAATAACTCTCCAAGCGTGGCGGCTTTTGATGAATAACTCGATAACGTGGCTGCGTAGTCATCAATTGTCCATGTTTCTTTCATCTTCAGCCCATCGAATTCTGACATTAGAGTTTAGAGCTTCGTCTCCTTCACTCTTTCAGCACCAAGATGTCGGGTCTTAAGCGCTTCCCATATCTCCTTTGCTGTTTTCAGATTTCCGACTTGTAGAATCTGAGCCTCGGGAATTGATTGAAAAATCAAGGCGATTGCTATAATGTTTCTTTTCACATCGCCGTTTCCCGGGTCAATTGCATCCCACACGCCATGCACGTTCATCAGTACTCGCATGTGCATAGCCCAAACGGTGTAGTTTGACGAAGTCAGTTTTGGACTTTGAAACGAACCAGTGTTTGGTGCCCTCGTTTGTGGAGGTGTAGATGAATCCCCCATAAGTCACGAACCTGATCCTTCACAATCAGATTCCTTTCTTCTTGTTGTTAGCCGATTGCACAGGTCTGATCAGAGAATCCCCTGAGTCGCAGGTTTCTCTAATCTGAATCTTGGTGTGGAATTGAAGAATGGCTCTGATACTAATTCTGGTATGCAGAGTATTATATTGTGATGAACCGGACAAAACAAAGAAAATAAACAACGATGGAATTTGGCTTAACTCCCAAACTTTATTATCAAGAAAATCTGACTCAAAAAACTTGATACATATCCCTACCCTTTAAACATGGTATATATATACTAACCTAAACGCGTTAGAATATATTTAGGACAGAATAAAATCAACTTGATAATTATCTCCATCGAAACCTTAAATAGATTTTCCATAAAATAATTATCCATAAATAATAACCCGGTTACTTGCACACCAAGTTAACCAGTTTCTTCTTTCCCAGGCCGCTCCACGCAATTGCCATAAGACGACTCGGGATTTTTCAACACTGTTCGCAATAATATTTCTAAGTCAAAACTGTTGACATTTTTGTTGTCAAATTTCTTGAAGATGTGTTACGCATTTTGTTTGTTGTCAAATTTCTTGAAGATGTGTTACGCATTTTGTTTGTTGTCAAATTTCTTGAAGATGTGTTAGGGCATTTTAACACTCTGGTCATTCTCTAGAGTCTTCACTCGTATTTCGGTCACAAATATATTCATCATTGTTGATTTTTATGGCGTCCTCTTCTTCCGATTATGGTTATTTGTTGTTTTTGATCTCGGAAATGTATTCATTCATTTTTTAACCGATTTAATCTTGTTTTTACGTAATTTGTGTTTTTGGCGTGCAATACAAGTCTCTAATATTTGTTCATAATCTTGTAAACATTTTCAAAATTAAAATATTATACACACAATATATTTTGACAAGTAAATTCAAACAAAATACAAGTAAATACATACAACACACGCCATATAACGTTATAAAATATTGTTTCTTTTTTTAATCGACAATCTATCAGTCTTCTACTCTTAAACGACATTACCATGTATATTATTATTAGACCATGTAAATGGACAAAGCCCTCTATGTGAACATTTTACGTCATTTGACGCCAGGCCATCATATGAGCGTTTTATAACAAAGTGTTGTAGTGTATGGAGCTCTTTCAAATTATTACATAATTATTATTTCTATATTTAAAAAAAGAAACAAATAAAGCAACCAATGAGATTCCCTCTCTTCTCCGCCTTCAGCAGTTTGCGGGAAGCGCCCCACATCCAAACACTGGGAGCCCGTCCCGGGGGTGCTGTTTCTGACGCTTTAGGTGGAAAAAAAAACGTGTCACTACGCGTGGTGTTACAGTTGTCCGGTGTGAGACCTACATATAAACAGTGCTTCTAGAGAATAAGTGGTGTAAAACTTGGGTCATTCATTGATGTTGTATTTAAGGATTTTGACACGTAGATAAGTTGACTTGGAAACCACTGTCGTCTGTTATCATTGGAAACCAAAGCCATTAAAACTCATTTAATTAGAATATTATTATAATGATAAATCCTCTGTCTTTTTCACTTCACATGACGTGGCGAAATGGGTCTTGATCATCCTTCAACTTTATTAAATTCACCATCTTCTTCTTCAACCAATAGCCCACACAATTTGAAAAAACAATTCATGATTATTATTATTATCACACATTTTGTAAAAGAATAAATTATCATCCAACAATTCAGGGTTCTTCACAATATTAATAAAGATTGCAGAGTTTATATGATGAAGTCTGGGTGGTGGACTGCTTGATATCTCACTTCAGGTCTGTTCTTTAAAATATTAATAAAGTTAGTAAATTGTGGAAATTAAATAATTTGTATTCGTTGGTTTTACTAAAAATTTGGTATTCCAATTGGGTTTTTTGTTATGGATATTATGGTGATAAAATCTTTAAATTTTGGTGTTGAAAATGTTCAAAATTTTGTTTTTTAGCTCTGTTTTCAACATGCAGAATTTTTGAAAATTAAGAAATTTTATTGATTGGTTTTACTAAAAACTTTGTATTCCAGTTGGGATTTTTGTTATTATTGTTATGGTGATAAAATCTTTAAATTTTGGTGTTGAATATGTTGAAAATTTTGGTTAGTTTGATTGATTGCCTAATTAAGCTCTGTTTTTGAATTTATTTACTTTTTTGGTTTCTTGCATCCTTATCCTATAATTTTTGTATATTTAATTTAAAAAAATATTTAATTTACAAGGATCAAGTTTGATCTTGAATTTTATGCAAATCATGGTTTCTTGCATGCATAGACATTTTTAGAATTTTTTTAAATATTTTTTATCAATCAGACAATTGAGATTGCTTTTTTATTTTTATTTTTTTTTCTTTTTTTAATTCCCAATATTGCACACACTTTTTTTCTCAAAATTATGAACAAATTTTTTTATTTTTTATTGCTAATTTTTTTCACTTGATTTGATATGATCAATCACCCAGTCTAGGCTTGTTCTTGAATTTCAAGAATAATTTTTTTTTGCCTGTTGCATCAATATTTGTATCTAAGTCAAAATTGTTGACTTTTTGATTGTAAAATTTCTTGAAAACTAGGTGAAGAAAAAGTCAACTGCTTGCTATTTGATCTTCCCTGAATTTAATTTGATCAATCATCAATCACCCTCTCTAGGTTTGTTCTTAAATATCTAGGATTATTTGATTCCTTCTTGTATCAATATTTCAAATTTTAGTCAATAATGTTGACTTTTTAGTGGTCAAGTTTCTTGAAAGTTAGGTTAAAAAGTCAACTTTTTTCTGTTTGATCTTCCCTGATTATGGGAGTTGCAGTTTCTGAGCTTTAAGTTATAGTTTAATCATACAAAAATTAGGTATGGTCTTTAATTTATTTGGTTCAACCGTTCAAGTAGAGATGTTCAACGAAACCGGTTCCTGGAATCGAACCGGTGGACCCAAACCGGACCCGAACCGGTTCCTACCCGTTTTTTGTAGGAACCGGACCCTGTCTGATTCAACCCGATGATCCGTGACCGGTTCTTGCATTTCTGAGTGGGGGCGGGTAGGAACCGGAACCGGTTCTGGAACCGGAACCGGTTCCTAACCGTTTTTTGGCCGTTTTTTGACCGTTGGGGTCAAAAATAGCCGTTTTTGACCGGTTACGGTACAGGAACCGGGTTAGGAACCGGTAAGAACCGGTTAGATAGGTTAGGGGTCCGAGGGTGGGAGAACCGGTTCGGTTCCCTAACCGGTTCGAGCCTGGAACCGGTTTAAAAGGGGGTTTTGAATATAGGAACCGGTTAGGAACCGGTTCCGGTTCCTAGTCCCAAACCGTTTTGAACATCTCTACGTTCAAGTATATTATAATTCTTACTTTTTCCATAAGTATAACTTTTTGGTGAATATTTATTCTAAAAAGTTGGTTAAGTGAGGCAACTGATTAAAAAAACATTTATTTTTAATTCTTACAATCATCCTAAATTTTGTTAAAATCATGAATTTTCAGGGGTCAAAATTGAAAATTCTGCAAATTTAATCAATCTATCAATGCTCATGATTCATGATGTTTTGATGATTATACTAATTTCCATCAATTAAGTTACTAAACACCATTTATTCAAGATTTAATAATATTTGATGGTGATATATCTTGGAATTTAGGAAAAGGATAAATAATCATGTATTCCAAGCAACATATATTAATTGATGAAGACAATGAATATTACACAAAAAAATAAAATTAAAACATGATTCTCTGTCAATTTCTGAAAGTTATTTCTTTTCTCTCTTGAAGAAAAGTGAAACATATGAAATTACCATATTCTCCCTTCTTTGTAGTTTGGAGTCAACTTTTGACTTCAAAATTTTAATATTTACATTGGTTTATTTAGATTTGTTGCTCATAATATGTTCTACCATAATAATATCATTGTATAAAAATTTCTTTGTCAAAAAACAACTCAATCCTTAATAATTTTGAAGTTACAAAGCCATTGGTTTGACTCCATAAGTCAAAACTGAAGTCTAGTTTCATAAATCAGTGGATGTAATTATTTCTAATTAATATCTTATTTACAACTTGTTTTCAGAATTTGGTAGCATTGAGAGTCTCTAAATGGTACATCAAGGTTTTAAAATATAAAAACTATTGAAATAAAAGTAGAGTCAACATTTGACTCCGGAAAATCGAAATTAACAATAATATTTCAGTGCTTCTTGGCTCCTAATAATTTCTAATCTAATACCTTTTTCGTACGATAATACACGTCTAAACTTCGATGTTGATAATCAACTCAATCTTATAAATTTTGAAGTCACAGATCAGTCTATTTGACTTCAAAAGTCAAACCTGTATTGTTACTTTGGCATCATTTACTTTAATATATTCTTAACTATTGTCTATATATATATATATTTATTTCCAACTTGTTTTCAGAATTTGGAGGTATATAAAGGCTCTAAATCAACATTTAAATTTGTAAATCAACATTAAAACATTGGATCAAAGATGAGAAGAGCTGTGGTCAAATCTTTAGTCAACATTCACTCGGCTTTTCGCCATTTTGAATCAAGAAGGCCGTTGTTGACTTCAAACACGGTCTTATATCATGTGCGTAATTATGGAAATTCGCCGTATATGTTTTCAAGAGCTTTATCTGCTGGTGCTGCTAAAGTAAACTATGAAGGTTGTAAAATTTAAACATTTTCTACTTTGTTATTTTATTTTTTTTGGCATAGTTATCAAATGCGATAAGCGCTCAAAAGCGTTGAGGCTGGGCCTACCACTTAGGCGATAAGCGCAAAAAAAGCGCCCGATTTTTTTTAAAAAAAGCGCACATTAAAAAAACAAATTTTTTTAACTAAAATAGAAAATCTTAATAAGAAAACATACATTCATTCTTGAAAGCTATTATGTATGTATTAGAAAAATAATACTATTGTTCATATATAAATATAAAAGCTATTATGTAATACGCATAAAAATTAAAAATTAAACAATAAGTTTAAAATTTTAAAATATAGAGATTAGAAAGCTAAAAAGATTCATAAAACCTTCAAATATTATTTTAATAGTTCAATAACATATAGTTTTAAAATAAAAAAATTATTTAAATTAACCTATCCTGTGGTTACTGTAGCACACCAGCAGCACAGAGCTACAGTGCCCAGCTACAGTATTACTTTAAATATAAAACAAAATGAAGTTTCAGCTTTTCTATGCTTTAAAGTTTAAACCCATCACCAGGCGCTCTACCTGCTCTACGCCTTGAATTATCGCCTAGGCGTGCGCCCAGTGCGCTTTTAATAACTATGCTTTTTGGTTATTAATATTGATTTAAATGTGTTCTGTGTCATGAACAGAAGTTAAACGAACGGGCCCACTTATCGAGTATGAGCGTAGAATAAGCATTGGTGAACTCGAAGATGGTGATGACTTTCAGGTGCAAATAACTACCTAGTCTTTTCTAATAGCCGTCGAAACATTTGACTTTTAGGTACAGGTTGGGTTGGCCCGAAACACTTTTTTGTCCTTAACTTGTGCAATGAAAATTGTGTGTTTAAAGTCCAAAAATGATTACAAAAACTTGTCTTACTTTTAAATAATATATATTATTATATAAATTGATTTTAGGAGGTCTTATGCATAATAACTACACTTTAGTTAGCTTTCAACCAACCAGTTTCCATTTAGGTGATAAATATATAAAAAATATATTATTTAAGTAATAGTATAATTTTTTAAATAAAATGCTTTTAGGAGGTTTTATGCAAAAAATAAATTACACTTTATTATATATATATATATATATATATATATATATATATATATGTCCCATTTGACATGTTACCCTTTTAGCTGATAATTACAAAAGCTTATATCATTTCTGAAATAGTATAATTTTTTAAACAATATGGTCGTAGGAGGATTTATGCATAAAAATTACACTCTTTATTTCTCTTTCGGCCATATGACCCGTTTACTTCTAGTTGTTTGTTACTTGTGTGATCTATTAGATGTAAAGTATAGCCAAAATCTACCCGTTCGTAAGTAAATTGTTCGAAGCTGCCATCTTTAATTTGACACATTTTCGTTTCATAAAACTGCAAAATAAATAAAATAACTTGAGATATGTTATGAAAATTGTATTATTTTCTTTTATGGAAAGATTCCAAGTATTATCTATTGCCAAATATTATTATTATTCTAACTAACTTTAAGTTGTTGTTATGGCCTATGGGTCCATATGATTCCTCTTTATGTGGTTGAAGGGTATTTAAGGTACTTGAAAAAGGTGGTCAAACATCTTTAATGAATTAAGTGTCAAGTCAAATGTTGCAATTCTTTTGCAGATAGGAACTTTAAGAGAAATTCAAAGACTATACGATGAGCTTGGTAACTCGGTTCATGCATGTCACTTGGATCATGATTCGGATCCTGGTAAAACCAATAGGTAAGTAATTTTTAACACTTAATCATGCTAGTCACTTGACACTAAAAAGTCAAACATGAACTCAAAAGTCAAACATAGAGTCAACAGTCAACTAACGGGCATTTAAGTGAATTTCAGGAGTAGGTGGTTATGGTCTCGTTTTATGCCTGAATATTCGGTCTCACCGGTCAAAGGACTTTATCTTTATGGCGGAGTTGGCACCGGAAAAAACCATGTTGATGGACTTATTTTTTGATCAGTTGTATGAATAAAGATTGTTATTTTGGTTTACTCTTGTTTGACCATTTCACCTTTCTTTTGACTATTTCTTTTATTTTAGCTAACCGAAAATTTACTTCCATCCACAGGCCTTGTAGCTGGAGGAAAAAGAGAATTCATTTTCACGACTTTATGTTGAACGTTCACAGCCGATTGCAGGTCAAATGAAGTCAAACAAGTTCATTTTTATTTGCTTGTACTAGGTTAGACACAAGTTTGACTTTTTGAAGTCAAACCAACAGATTTTGACTTAAACATACATATCATAAGTTTAATGGGCTTTTTAAAATAATATTACATATAAAAATACGTTGAGATTTCAAATTTCAATAAAAAAAGTTAATAAGTTTTGACCTTAAATTCTTTTGTGATGCAGAAGCATAGAGGAGTATCCGATCCCCTTGAAGTCGTTGCAGGCGAGATTTCACATGAATCTATTTTGCTATGTTTAGATGAGTTCATGGTACGTTATAATGTCTAGACTACACTTTAGTTATTTTGTTTCGTATCTACATATGTATTTATTATTTTGTTTTTTGTCAGGTTAATGATGTAGCCGATGCTTTAATATTAAACCGCTTATTTAAACATCTTTTTTCTAATGGTGTTGTAAGTGAAATAATGTTATAAAAAGTTATATTCATTTAGTGTATAAACATACGATAATTTAAATGTAACTAAATGTTGTTGTTTGCATGTAATTTATGGTGCAAGTGTAGATACTTGTTGCTACATCAAACCGCGCTCCGGATAATCTTTACGAGCGCGGATTGCAAAGAGATCTTTTTCTACCTTTCATCTCCACACTTAAGGTAATCTAAACTGTTTGACTAGTTAAACAATATAAGCAAAATGTTTTGATGCATGCAATAAATGTCTAAAAGACCCTTTGACAATGACAAATGGAGTTTAATGTTGTAGGTTTTTTAAGCCGAAATGTGAAATGTTGAAATTTTCATGGATGCAGGAAAGATGCATAATACATGAAATTGGTTCGTCTGTAGACTATAGACGAAGGACCTCGGTAATGACAACTCTTTCAAACCTTAAATTAATATTATATCTTAATCTTTTTGTTATATAATTTCTCAAAAACAATTATTTTGTTAAATTACAATATTAATACAATTTCTTAAACAAATTCATATAGGAGGTTATATGTATTAAAATATATTTTGGTCAACTTTCGGCCCATTTCTCTTTGCGCTAGAGTTTTTTGTTTTGCCTCGCGCATTAGAGATTGAAAAAAAAAACATGAACCAATCGATTCGTAATTAAATTGGTCGAAACTGTCACCTCTTTTCATTTTTTCCTCTAAATTCTCTTCTTGTAGGCCGAAGAAGGTTTCTACTTCATACAAAATGGTACATCTGATTTCCTTCTGCAACGATTTAAGGAGTTGATTGGAGAACATATAGCCCGTCCGAGAGAGGTGGAAGTTGTTATGGGAAGGACATTACAGGTATGTAGTTTTATTAATTAAAAGAATATAGAACAAATCTGCATTGTTTAATTTTTTTATCAATGATTCATATTTTTAAAAATTTGTACTTCTTGCATATACACGTGTAAATTATGTACATTAAAAACCATCATATGGTTTCCTAATTTTGTACTGTTTACCTAAACTGTGTAGGTTATACATAAATGAACAATCAAACTAACTTATTCATATTTTTTATCATTTATTTATTTACCATTGTTTTAATTAAATTTTTAAGATTAAAAAAATTAACAACTCATTTTGTTCTACGTGTTCTCGCAATAAGTATGTTTTGCATAGATTAAATGGGTCATTTTGTTCTCATGTTTATGTTTCTACAACTTCTACTTCTTATATGATAAGGAAGTGATTTGACATAGTTGCCTTTTCCAGTTTGATATGTTAATGAGCCCATTAATGGCAAATATGTCAAGAAGTGTCAACTTTTGATGGAATGTTATATTTTGGATAGCAAACCCAATCCGACTAAAAACAAAGTTTTGATTCTTATGGGCTGATACGTTACTATACACAACTTTCTGAACCCTATTCAAAATGTTATATTACATTAATATTAGGTGAATGTTTTTGAGTCATTTTTCTTTAATTATGCAATGATGAATAGGTACCTTTGGGTACTAATGGATGTGCCTATTTTCCATTTGAGGAACTTTGCGACAAACCTCTTGGTGCTGCCGACTATTTTGGATTATGTAGTAAGTAAATCAAAATGCTATTAGAAGTTGTTAGTAAAATGTGGTATAGTTTGACTATTGAGGTCAAACAAATTATTTTTGACAATGAAATCAATGAGGTTTATATACATGTGAAGTGTTAACTAAGATCTACACAACAGCTTTTTAAGTACAGTTTTTTCAGAAAATATATACTTTTGACTTTCGAGGTCAAACCTACTATTTCTGACATTGAAATCGAAAGGCGTTTAAAATCTGGAGGGTCAAATAGGCAGGCATACCAGAATATTAGCGTATGGTTTACGCTAAATATTCATGTTGATTATAAATATAATAAATATATCCAAATGAATTTGAAGTTGAATATCAGAGTTTTTTTTACCACAAAAAGTCAAAATGACCTCTAAAAGTCAAAATGTTTGAACTCTAAATGTCAAAATGTTTGATCTCAAAAGTCAAAATAACATATTCGTAATGGGCTAATGGCAGAGAATTTTCACACCCTTGCTTTGGATGGTGTCCCAATATTCGGGCTACACAACAGGACCGCAGCTTATCGGTTTGTCACTTTGGTCGATGTTAGTATCATTTCTTTTGGCTCGTGAGCGCGTGTGTGGGACCTGGTTTATTAATAATATTATTATTTTGCAATTATAGGTTATGTATGAGAACAAAGCAAGGTTAATGTGTACTGCTGAGGGGACTCCTTTTGAACTTCTTGAAAGAATAATAACAATCGCGGATGCACAGAATATAGCCCCTAGAACCTCCTCACGATCAAGAAAAAATGACGATTTTGACCTTTGTGTCGATAACGAATTGGGATTTGCGAAAGATCGTACCATTAGTAGGTATGTTCCATTGTTAACCCAGAACATGACCCATATTTTTGTCTGTCACAAACATCAACCCTTACACACGTTTTAATTTGAAACCCGAACATGACCCGTTTAACCCATTTATTCAAACATGTGAAACCAGTTGGCGGCGGTAATAATCAAGTTATAAATGTGTCACTCAGGTTAGTTGATTGTAAAAAAATGGGCCACAAATGGTTCAGTGGGTCGACATGTTTAACTAAACGCGCTTAACAGGTTAACCCAAGCACGGCCTGTTTTCTTAAGGGGATAAATATGCCTAACCAAAGCCTGATCATTATGTTTCAAGTTCGGGCCATGTCGGAAATTGCGAGTCAGATTATAAACGGGTTGGCATGTTTCAATAAATGGGTTAAGTGGGCTGATAGTTCGACTTGCTTAACTAAATGGGTTACCAAACACGAGCCGTTTAGTAAATGGTCCAGCTTTAATTAATATATCCGCTAAAAAGTGCAATATAAGCAAAATTGGTGACCAACTTACAGGATCGAGTATTATGTATCCATGTGATCTACTAATCGTTTGTGTATGCAGATTAACAGAAATGAACAGCAAAGAGTATCTGGAGCAGCATAGTGAAATGATAGCAAACAAATCGTTTGAAGTTTCAAGGGATGAAACCATAGATGAGAACATGGTGCTTGCTTGAACCCGAGTGGTTACATGGTGCAATCAACTAAAAGTATGCCATAAGTCAGGCCAGCATGCGTCCAATAGAATGTAGACTAGTTGGTTTCGACTTGTTTATGAGTCTGCTTGTTTATATGATATTATAATTGGTAACCATGTTTCATATGTGCTCCATTGGGTCACTTGGTTTTTTAATGCTTATAAAACACTCACAACAGAATTATATTAAAATTTTAAGTGGTTTGGTAACCAGAGTTCCCTTAACACCTTAGTTGCCGGTGGTCATGGGGCGGCAGCCTGGTGTGGCCGTCAAAAGGCGGCAACTATGTGAACTTAATGAATCTGTGCATGAACAGAGAAACATATACACAGCTGACAAAAGTTTTGATTAATAAAGTTGCAAATATACTGAGTACAAAATTTGCATGCTTAAAAGCTGCCAAATACTTGAGCAATCGCGGCTAGTAGCACAGAAAGGGCGAAATTATAAGTGGAAACCAACCGTGGACGCAACTATTTCCGCATTTTAGCATAGTGTGTGGTTGATAAACACGCGAGATTTATATATATTCAGCGCTGAAACGAGATAGAATACGAGCCAGTATTTGGATCTTTGACTGCTTTAAAGTTGTCCACACTCATCCCGAATCGTCCCAGAATTGAGTTCCCCATATCTTTCAACTTCCCTGCGCAAACATAAAATCAAAACTTATTATTAGCAGAGGTTCTCGGGTTCGAATCTAGCTTCCTCTAGTTTTGGGGGTCGCATAAGTTTTTCCTAACGGGTTCTCATGGTTACCAATAAGTTGACACGATAAAATATTAATATTAGAAAAGGATGTTTGAAAAGGCTTACCGAGCATCTCTTCCTTCATTTTTTCACGCTTTTCTATAGCCAATGGTTCTAAACAAAAAATGGTTCTCCTAGATTGGACATTTGAAGGATCCAGTTCCAAGATTTTCTTCATATCTGCCCAATAAATATATAGTTAACTTATAAGGAATCTCATTTTTACACAATTTACGATTCTTTTAGATAAATAGATGGCAAACTTAGGTCTACGGTATGCTTTTAAGAACACGAGTGCTCACCAGTAATAGCTTCATCATAGTTTTCAAGCTTTTCATGGGCTTCTCCTCTTCTGATTAAAGCTTTCATGTATGAAGGATTTAATTCTAATGCTTTGGTACATTCTTTAACTGTGTCCTCATACTTGCCCTATAAAATGCGTATATATAGAGTAGCATTTTATTTGTGAATTTCTAATTTAAACGTTTAAGGATAACTTTGACAGATGTGGAGCTTGAAGTTTAATAATATACGCAAATTAAGATATCGAGAAATTAAATAACTTACCAGCTTAAAGAAACATGTAGCGCGATTATTATGACATATTGACCTAATTTCAGAAGAGGATGACATCTCAGGTGCAAGTTGGATTGCATAATCATACTTCAATAATGCCTCTTCATACAGTCCATCTGCAAATAACTTATTTCCTTCAACTTTTACTTCGTTCATTTGTGCCAATACTTTCTGCATGTAGAAAGAATAAAGATAAATAGGAGGCTAATCTGTTTCTAAAAATATCCTCAGAAACATCATTAATTAACCTTAACAAACAGCAGAAACTTAGTATAATCAAGTGAAAGATTTTTTTAACAATTTCCTTTCAGCTAACTCTATTATGTATAACTGGCTGAGGACAGCTTTTTTTTATGTTGTTACCACATTATATAAAAAAAGAAGGTGGCTTGAGCCAATTTCACACACAGTACCACTCAACCCTGTAGCCGCCACCTTGAAACGAACTGTCTCAGAAAGTTTTAACTTTCCAAGCAGAGGTTCAAGCTATGTTAATCTATAATGACACTGTGTTGGCTTTAGGGATGACAACGAGCCGGGTTTGGGCCAGGTATTGGTAATCCCATGCCCATACCCATTTGTAAAACCGTGTCCCATACCCGGCCCAATACCCGTCGATTATTTGTCGGGTAATCACGCGTCGGGTATCGGGTATACCCATTGGGATTTTCGAGTGCATTTTTTATCATTATAGCTCTTTTATACCTTGTATTCACACAAAAACTATTACAAATTAAAATATAATACACTTCATATATATAAGATATTAAGAGCTACAATAAATAAATAATATTATTACAATTTCTATATAATTCTTTATATATATACTTCACAACCTACAAAATACAAAGAATTTTTCGGGTATACGATTCAGGTATATGGTTCGGTTAAACAGGTATGCGTTTTCGGGTTATCGAACCGGGAATCATCTAATTTCATACCCGCGAAATATTTTAAATTCTAATCCCATACCCAGCCCATACCCATCGGGTTTCGGGTATACCCGTCGGGCTCGGGCTTTTTTGCCATCCCTAAGTTGGCTTCTAGCTTTAACTAACTTCCATTGATGTACAAAAAATCTATACAAACCAGCATGCCCTCATCTCAAAAGCACAATTAAAAGATTGTTCCAAATAAGCAAAATCATGTATGCATGCTTAATTTAACCACAAGCCTCAATATAGACCTACATGAAGCCATCCATCGATCATATCATGACACAATCACAAATTCAAACATACCTAGGACCCCAAGAAATCTTAATGTCTCTCTTATTTAACACTATACACTTGAGCACATCTTAAGTGTCCATCCAATGAAGATAAGTAGCTCCTAGACACGAGATTAAACTATCTAGCACACCAAATGGCAACATCTAGCAATCTGCAGTACGAAGATCAATAATCCATCTGTTGATCTACGCTTTCAACAACAATATCCATGATTCTCATGACTCCCAATACCTAATTACATATCTCTAAAGTAAAGCTGTTTTAATCATACAATGGGCCTCTTTGATAAATCCAAACGTAAGCGTGTTCTACTCGCTAGTCGCCTCATACCTGTTTTCAACTTAATCAAATAAGTTGCCTAAGATTTTCCTCCATCCTACCAATCGCTATGACTAGTAAGTCAGATTTGGGTAAACTCCTCCTGGATGCACACCTACATTCTTCTTAAGTCAGTCATCAACCATATATATACCAATTACAAGTAATGGAGAATTGCAACTAGAAAGGATCATTTCCTGGATAAATCAATGCCAAATGAGATAATCAGTCCGGAAACCACAATTCAATTTGCAAAACCTGGTCCTGGAAATAAATACTTCAATAACATCTACTATCCTAATAATCACAAGCTCAACACATACACATAACCCTAACTATCACACAAACCCTAACCTGCTTGAGTTCATCATCATTTAACGCATCTTCATACGCCGGATCCTTTGACATCACAGACACTTCAGATTCAACGGTGTCCGGTGGTTCATCGTCTCCTCCGACTTCCGTCTCGCTTGCCGTTTCGTAACCGTCGGATGCGTATCCGGCGGCCGTTGATTTATCGGAATCTGAAACGTCGTCGTTTGGTCTATCGCCAGAGATGGTTGAGGGTTTTGGATTGTTGCCGGTGGAAGGCACAGGCTCAATCACCACCATTTTCGAATTCAAAAGAAGAACCTGAAAGAAATTCTCAAATCATATTCTTGTTATGTTCTTTTCTTTCTTTGCTTATTGGACCATTATTTTGGGAGGTATGGCACGTGCACTCACGTGAGACTTAAAAAAAACTCGAAACCCAAAACTCGAAACCCAACCCAAGAAAACATTTACCCGAACTCGAACTAACCCGAACCCGAGAAAAGACTAACCCGAACCCGAACCGAAGTAATTCGGGTTGGTTCTCGGGTTTGATTTATAAGTTTCGGGTCAACCCGAATAAACTTTTAGTTTTGAAATTAATATATATTTAGGTATAATAGGCTTAGTCTTAGCCACTAAAGTTATCAAAACCTATTCATAGTCGACTGTTGTCATTACAACTATTATAGATCGATTGTTTATTGTTAATTTATGTTTTCTGTTTATTATTAATAGCAACCGTAATCGAACAACTAAATCATGCCCGATTGAAAGCGATTATAGTTTGAGTTAGTTTTACTCTTCTTTTGGATTGTTTTATCAAGTTATGTTGATTTATTATTTGATTATTTACTTATGAGCAATTAATAATATGTTATTTTAATTTTAGTATTGTAGTTTTTAAATTTTTTTTGTTCTTTGTTTTGTTTTTTAGGATACTCGAAACCCAATTAACCCAACCCGAAGAACCCGAACCTCAATTACCCGAACCCGAAAAACCCGTGAGAGATTCGGGTTGGGTTTCGGGCCAAGATTTAAAACTTTGAAACCCGAAGAACCCGACCCGAAAAACCCTAAACCCGAAAAACAAATCCAAAGAACACCCCTAATGACACCTGAACCTGAATCTTACAAACCTGGGTACAACCCGAACTAAAACGAGTCTAGTATCGAGAACTTTTTAATGAGTTTCAGGTAAAACCGATTGACTTATCATAATACATCCAGCCTTAGTCTATTCAATGAATGTCATTGCGTACCAAATTCCTTTTTAAAGTTGACTATTCCTTTCCGATTCCAGCCACATCTATCGATTACCATTCCAACATTCATTAATTTCAACAATTACATATGACTATTTATTCAATCAATCGATTGGTTTTTCAGGCTCAGGTGTCATGAGTCGATCGGTTATACATTCAATCAATCAAAGCATTCTTCAGGCTCTTTCAATTGGATTATGTGGTTTGTTATTTGCTATCTAAGTTAAAAATTTGAAGATGATGTATTTGTTTGAATTTTAGCACACACACACACACACACATATATATATATATGTTTTTTAGGTCAATTACTTGATACCTGATTAATCCGTACTCATAAAACCCAAACCCGGATAACCCGGGGGAAATTAGGGTTGGGTATGAGTACTCGAAATAAATTTCTCAAACCCGGCCCGAGAAACTCGAAAATACAACTCGAATAACACCCCTAGTTGTGAGAAAAAGTTTTTTATTGTTGAAAACCGAAAGCAAACCAATTGCATCTGGTTTACTTTCATTATTTGGACCAATTGCGTAGTCTTTTTAAATATTTATTGATACCTAGATGGTATATAAATATAAATTTGAGTTAACTTTAATGTGCACCCATGTGGTCAACACCCTTTGCACTTTAAGCACTTGTGGTAGATCTTTTGCATGCTGAGCCCATGTATAGTGTATTATTTGCGATGTGAATACATGTTAAGTCAGACGTTCATTGACTATTAAAGGAATGGTGAAAAGACAATTATACCATTGCACATTGCGTCCCCGTGGTTGTGGAATATAACAATTGTTAAACCTTCCTTGTTTTAAACCTTTCCACACCAAAATTTAAATTAACTTGAATTTGCTTTTCATTTAACATTCTTTGACCTGATTAGCTTTCACTAGATCAAAATCCATTTAACATAATTAACCCCAGTTGTTGACCACCAATGTTAACTACCATCATTGTTGACTTTTGGGTTTGACTTTCTTTGACCATGTGGTTTTTCAATAAATGTAGATTCTTTGCATTTTTAATTAACTAACCTACTAACTTGTTGACTATAATTTGATCAAACCATTATTTGATTATACATTAACCCTTATTGACCATTTGTTAGGCCACAATTAGTCAATCATGGAATCATTGAAACATGTTAGATACTTGATTGACATAAAGTATCCTGTTTCCAGCCTAAATATCATCTAAACTCATACTTCATTTTTATAACATGTTTATGTGCTAGAATTGTTTTGTGTATAATACAGTTCTTTCAAAATACAATTTTCTTGAGAAAGTAGTAAAAAATCAGCTAAAGTATCTGCCAGTTTTAGAATTAGGAGATTATTAGTTAAACCATTGTTTGACTATAATTTAGTTAAACAATAGGTATGCATACATACATACATTAACCCATGTTGACCATTAGTAACACCGTTGTTTGACCGCTATCAAAAACACCTTTATAACCCCTGCATACACATACATACATACATACATACATACATACATACATACATACGTAATGACATACCTCCACATACATATATTATGCATTTATCTATACATACATATCATTATGCCCATTATCTATACTATGCATCTATCTATATTGCGCATTATCTATAACATGCATCTATATCTTGCATCTATCATTATCATATATCGTTTATCATCGATGAATCACACACACACATGCATACAGTTTCTTTACAATATATATTCCCTACACAAAATAACCTGAAAATTGATAAGTTTCATAAACATTCACTAACACATTCCTTAACACATGACTTTGACAATTTCATTACACACTTTCATAAATAATTTCTTCAACGTTCATTTCATAAACATAATTGTACAAAATTTCATAATCAAAATTATATAAGAAATTGAGCATTATATAATTCAACATTCGTTACATTATATACAACAACCATGATCAAGTTACAATCATGGTCAAGATATAACCTTGATTATCAAAAGACATACTAGTTAACATTACCCTAAACACAAGTCATTATTAGATTAATACTTTACAAAACACTTAATAGTTTACACAAGACCTACTAGTTAACATAACCCTAAATCTACTCTTTATGTGGATGTTCACTTGTGTAACAAAATTACATAACTGAAAAACGAACCTACTGCCACACCTTCAAGTGGATTTTTAGGAACAAAAACTTGTAGGTGAATGCTACATTCACCAATAATGCGGCTAGAAGAGTAAAATCAAATGATCAATCTCATATAGTTACTTAGATATTTGCTAAATTTCAAAATCGACACAATTTTCCTAATCGATAGATCAAAGGACTAGAAGTCTCAAAATGGAAAACAATAAGGGATACCTCTGAAGTATTGTGAATCAATGGACATTTCCAAGATTGTCGGCATTGACAACGATGTGGTTGAGGATCAACAATTCGAAATGGTGTGATGTTCTTCGCAGCAAACGAGGACACATTGTGCACTCGTTTGGTCAAGATCATGATTTTGTGATGATCATGGAGGTTAAATTACTAATTACCCTACATTTAAACAAACATTGGGATAGTGACAAGTTTCACATTGCAAAATAATACGCCGTACAAGGACTCATCGTGCTAAAAGTTCACCAGAGGTGCTTAAAGTGCAAAAGGGTGTTAACCACATAGTTACACAATGCACTTAACTCTATAAAGTTTGTTATATGAACTAATGAGCACACTAGCTTCCGTGTCATTTATACTTGGAGCACATATATATATTATGAAATATTAGAATCCAATTTACTTGTATAGAGAAGGATTGTGTGTAATGTTAATTTTGAATCAAGAACCCAATAGTGTGCGTAGACCTAAATATGTTTTTGGTTTTCATACAAAAACATAACAGAAAACAAAAATCACAAGGTAAGTTGTATACTAGGAAAAAAAACAAGTGTAATATGTATAAGTAACATATGTAACAGAAAATATTGAGTAGCCACATCTTATAGCCATGTTCTGTTTTATACGATCGGTTTATGTTATAAACCATAAACCAAATCGCTCTTCGTGATTTGAAATTCTTGAAACCGACCGACCGAATGTTTTATCCGAATTTCAAATTGATGTTTTAGAGATTTTGATCTGTAGAAATATACAAGTCGATTGATGTAAAACTTATCTCGAAACGATACTTTAAATGACATGAGAGATGAGAGCACGATGAGATTAGATTGGGTGACTAGTAAAATTCTAGTCGGAACACTTAGTTATATGGCTCTCTCGTATTGACCAATATGCATCTCCAATCTCTTACGTTCAAAGCTGATAAATGTTTAATCCGGTCCTTCAAGAATCTTTAAGGTACAATTAACTCCAAACAATAAAGCATTAACAACATTCCAAGTTAATTATAATTTAATTAATATAGATATACTTTTAACATCTTCACTATCATTAAAACTGTTTTGAAATATACTAATATAATCTATCTTTTATGAAAACAAAGTAGATATGTGTAAAATGATCCATAGAAAGCATGTGACAAATATCATGTATAAATAAATCAAATACAGCCGGTTTCTAGTCCGACTAGTCGATTAAGGTCATTTAGTTTTCAATCCTCATTTCATGGGAAATTCTAGACAAAGTTATTTAGGATTAAGATCACAAAAACAAACTTGAACAACTCTACTAGGTGTCCTATGTATAAAACGACGAGACACATTGAGCTATAAAGAATAATTGGTCGAATAGAAGAAATAACACAATAGTGAAGCATGTTGAGATATCCAATACATGTTCTAGTGGGTCAAGGACAGGTTTAATAAGGGTTGTGAATATGAAATGATGAGGATGCCATGAGCTTATTTTTTTTAGAATGGTGTGAGATATATAGAAACCAGAACTAGCTAGGAGATAACGGAAAGAGTTACATAAAAGATCAAAGTTACACTGAGATTCCATTCTAATGATTACATGTTAGCCATATATTGGCACCATAGGAATGCATTTGTATTTAATGCTTTAAGATTGCCTCCGGGGATTCTAATGATTCCATTCTAATCATTAGATTCCATTCTAATGATTACATGTTAGCCATATATTGGCACCATAGGAATGTTTGTATTTAATGCTTTAAGATTGCCTCCGGGGATTGGGTTTTGTTATTTAGTATCTTCTCATCGTGTGCCTTCCAAAGAAACCAAAATGTTGACATATGGATAGTATGAAGTGTTGGGTTCCAGTGGTGATCAGTCAACAGTTTAACAGTTAAACTCGGTTTAATTAAAATGGTTTCATAATTATTAATCAGGTTAATAATTGAATACGCGGTGGAATATAAAAACGAGTAATCACCATTTAACGGAACCGTACAGGATCCGGTTACATACAATACGAGTACGATATGAAACAACCAAAGAAACATAAATCTAAACCAACAATATTTAAGTTTACCTCGGTTAATGAATAACCGGTTGTGACACCGAAAGTTAACAAGTGACTCTAGGTGACGATACGAACGACGGGTCGGCGTCGGTGCACTACGGCAGCGACGGCAGCGGCTAACGAGGTTTGGGACAGCAGCGAACAGTGGCAGCAGGTGGTACCTGACTCCTGCGACGATGGTCGGTGACGTGTTTGGCAGTGACAGTGGCTGGAAATAAGCTTGCGGCACCGTACGGTAGGTATCCGTCAAAACCAGAAGGTGTGCTATATATTTTTCACGGCTCCAACTTCTGCTTTCTTCTATCTCTTCTTGTTTGGTTGTATTATATACTATATATATATATAAGATATTGATAATCTTAATTATCAATAATAAAACCTAACCTAGCCCCAAAGCCCAACTCGTTTAAAAGCCCGTTAAATATCGTCAATACCGGTTAACTAATTTAAGCGGATTTTATACTCGTTACCCAAGGTGTAACTCTTACGGGTCATAACCCGGTTGGCCCCGTTGACTTACCCGAACCGGTCCATAATTCCAACAGTCTCCCACTTGGACGGATTCGGTTAAGTTTCTCAACGCTGACAGCCAGCGGTGCTCTAGCTACACATGGCTGCCCCCAACAGGTCATGACATTTTAAATTCATTAACCAAAAGATCTTGGAATACCCTATTGCAAGATAATGAAAATATAGTAATCGTTGTCATATATCCTTTCCGTATAAGACACCAGTTGAACAATGAGACATGGATCAGGTCAATCTCATATGGCGTTCAACCATTATCGTTTTCATTCTCGAGTCAAAGTGGTCCAATCAAACACACAGTAAGTTTGGGTGAGGCCTCACACTTTACCAGTTTGAATCAATGAAGGCGCCAAGATGTCTAATTGTTACATATCATGTAAGAGTACAGAATTCCATCTTGATTGCATACAACTCCCACTGAACTTCAGAATATTCCCAACCAATGCCTTTATGACTGGCAGTTACACGACAGCGATTGACACTGATCAAAGAATACCTTTAGTAAACGAAAGTTCTTATATGTATCTCAGGTCTAAGGATACTAAATGAGCATACCAATATCAAACGCATCTTATGACTAAGATCCATGAAGATGATTTGATGCGAATTACATCCAACGTCATTTATAATGAGGTCTGTGAGTTTGTAAGTCAACCCCTTTGAGTCCAAAGTCAGAATAGTCTTAATTCAGAATCGCTCCCACGAGTCTGACCAACTACGGATAATTTAGAATACAATATTCATGGATTAAACGTATTAAAATGAACACAGTTATAATGTTCAACGTTTGCATTTAACCATTAAATCAAAGTTAACTCAAAAGTATAACTGTTTAAATGTTCATACATCCAAACACTAAATCAAAACAAATTACTAGCTAATCTAAGACCGATAGCATCCCTGTGTTGGTCATGCTTGTCCTGAGTTATCGGCTTAGTGAACGGGTCTGTTAGATTTTGATCTGTGTCTACTTTGCTTATTATGATGTCATCTTGTTCCAGTATTTCTCGTATATAGTGGAACTAAAAATGTGCTTGGCCATGTGATGAAAATTGGGCTCTTTGGCTTGAGAAATAGCACATGTGTAATCACATATCACGTCGATCAATTTCCTATATTTGGAACCAGATCGAGGTTGGCTATGAATTTCTTCATCCAAGCAGATTATGGGCGAGAAACATCTCGGTCATTCTGGAAGTCAGCGCCAGTGTAACACCTTACAGTGAGCTCCTCTTCCACTCCTCCAAACACGCTTACGATACGTCAGGTCTATTTCATAACATACCGTACATGATAGAGCCAATCGTTGAAGCATATGGAATTGCTTGCATGTGCTTTGTCTCAATGTCCATTGTCGGAGATTGCGATTTGCTAAACGGTTCCTATAGCAATGGAACAGCTCCTATCTTGGAGTTTCCATTGAGAAGTGTGTCATTACTTTGTCTATGTAAGTACTTTGACTTAGCCCTAGAATCCACTTAGATCTATCTCTATAGATCTTTATTCCCATAATATATGCGGCTTCTCCAAGATCTTTCATTGCAAAATAAGATTCCAACCAGTGCTTAACTTCCTTAAGCATAGGAATGTTGTTTCCAATGATCAGTATATGATGTGTGCTGCTCATGCGGTTAAATATGAAAGGATGAAATGATTTGTTTTTGCATAAGATCGTGTTTTAAATTTATAAAAGTGATTTCTACAAAGACTAAACACACACAAAATAGGCAAGTGTACCTATCGTATATGTTGAATAGTATTGGTAAGAACCAAGTATCGATCCGTGGACACAAATGTTTCTAATAATGAATCGTTATTTTACTTTAATCGGGGGTTTTAATCATTTGGGGTTAATTTTTTTTTGAACTTTTAATAAAATGTAAATATATAATATATAGGTGACCAAGATAAGAAATTCTAAACGAGTTTTTTCAATTATGCGAAGGTTACCATCTAAGATCAAGAATCCACTCCATTTTAACATTGATAATTAATATTTGGACATGTGATAAACTTGCCATAGCAATATATAATAGATGGCTCCTTAAACCTTAAGTGAGCATCTTTGGCACTAAGGAGATAGCATGCGCATTTTAAAGTCCACCCTTTCCTAATGTCATACCATCTAAATGTTGTCAATTTAAGTTGGCAAGTAGTTTCGTAAAGTAGAAAGATTAGGATTGACTTCGATTTCTCAAATACCATTCTAACAACTTCGGGTGATTGTAGTTCATCACACAACTTCCCTTGGTTGATTTATGTAGGTTATAATTACACATTCCGTTAACATATGATTTCTTTAACTAATTTGATATCCTAAGCAAAGCTATTTTCGGATTACCAAGGTTTAGAAAAATACATCATAACTTATATCTCATCATTTCTAAGTACAATATAAGGATCCATGTTTCGATAATGTATCTAAGTATTTATATCTTTCAAGAACATGAATCGATCATGAACGATTGCCAATGGAATTGACAACCACCAACTTTGAATTAGTGATTTAAGATGGTGAAACATTTCTCATCAAAAGATAATTGTAATATAACCATGTACTTTACTAGACTACATCACATATTTTGATTAATTATCAAGTAAAACAAAGCTTCTTCATAGATTTTAGATGGTAAAAGGAGTTTAGCTCATAATGAGCATGATGATAAACATTAAGATGATTGATAATAACAAATACATGATTAAACTTGGAACAATCTAACCAAATGTAGATGAATCCTTCTTCTTAATGATGGTAATGATTGTTGATGATGATGATTGATGGTGATGATCTCCAAGCCTTCAAACTCTTCACTAAATCTCTAAAGTGAGTGTTAGTGTGTGTTTTTATAAGAGAGAATCGGATATAAATCTTTTCAAGGCACACCAAATGAGTGCAACATGAGCCACTATTTATAGGCATTCTGGATTGTGAGGCACGGCCCCGTGCTTGATGAGCACGCCCCCGTGCATTTTTATGACATGTGCCAGATTTGTTTTGTCTTTTCTGTGAGGTGGCAACGGCCCCGTGGTTGGTAGGCACGGCCCCGTGCTTTTTAGTGACATGTGCTCAATTCTTCTTTGTCTTTTCTGCATTCTCGTCCACGGCCCGTGCTTTTGCTTCCAGATTTTGTCTTTTCTTGTGTTAGAAGCATGGGGACGTGTTTCTTGAGGCATGGGGGCGTGTTTCTTTGTTTTCTTGTGTTTTCTTCTATTTTTCTTCGTCTTTTTTGCTTGTTTCTTCGCTTGGGGCTTGGTTTCACCTGAAATTATGTTTTATTATGATAAGTAGTCTTTTATGCTATGTTATTTGACAGAAATTGCAGTTTTTAGAGATTATTTGATGCGAAAAGATGTATATTTTTATGTACATCAATATATCATCCACATACAAGATGAGGAATGATATAGTGCTCCCACTAGTCTTTCTGTAAACACAAGGCTCATCTTCATTTTTGACAAAACCAAACTCTTTGATTTTCTCATCAAAGTGAAGATTCCAGCTTCGAGATGCTTGCTTAAGTCCATAAATGGACTTGTTCAATTTGCAAACCCTAGTAGGATATTTTGGATCAACAAAACCTGAGGCTGAACCATATAAACATCTTCAGAAAGATGTCCATTAAGAAAAGCGGTTTTGACATCCATTTACCATATCTTATAGTCATAGTATGCAGCAATGGCAAGCAATATCCTTATTGACTTAGTCATAGCAACGGGCGAAAAGGTTTCATCATAGTCAACCCCTTGAGTTTGTGTGAAACCTTTCGCGACTAGCCGTGCTTTATAGGTTTGTACATTTCCATGCATGTCGGTTTATCTCTTGAAAATCCATTTGCTCCCTACTGCCCGACCATTGGGGGGTAGCTCAACCAAGTTCCAAACTTGGTTATCATGCATAGATTGCGTCTCGGCGTTCATGGCATCTCGCCATTTCTCGGATTCCGGATCTAAGATAGCAGATTTGTAGTTAGTAGGCTCGTCATTATATTCGGCTACTAATAAGACTTCGGGACCATCTAAATGCCATAGGTATCTAGAATTTGGTACGGGAGTCATACTACTTCTGCGAACGCTCGTGTTCACGTCTGATGTATCAGCAACAACAACTTGTTGATCAGACACTCCAACTTCCTCAGCGGTTGTTTGTGGTTCTTGAATTTCTTCAAGATCGACAATGTTATCTCCAGGTCCTCGAGAAATTCTTTCTCGAGGAAGTGGCCTTTCCTCTTGATAGAAATCGAATTTGTATCAGAATGAGAGAAATAATAACCACTTTGATAATAAGCGTGGATCGAGCTTATTATCAGATTCACTTGTGATATAAGCATCGCATCCCCATACTCTAAGGAAAGACAAGTTATACTCTAAGGAAAGACAAGTTGGGCTTTCGCCCATGCCATATCTCATATGGGGTTTTGTCTACCTTCTTAGTTGGAGCCAGATTGACAATGCGGGCAGCGGTCATAAGGGCATAACCCCAAAAGGAGTGAGGCAAGTTGGTTCTACACATCATCGATCGAACCATGTTTAGCAAAGTTCGATTCCTCCTCTCTCTCACGTCATTATGTTGGGGTGTGCCAGGTGGAGTGAGCTGTGAAACAATTCCATGCTCTTTTAGATGAGTGATGAACTCTAAGCTGAGATATTCTCCACCTCGATCTGATCGAAGCTTCTTAATGGTTTTACCAAGTTGGTTTTCCACTTCGTTCTGAAACTCTGATGTGTGAAAATGTATAATATAAATAAAGAACGAATCACAATTAAGCTTTAAATTTATAAAAACGAAAATCCTATAGAAACCACACAGAACCGGCAAGTTTACCGATCATAAATAGTATAGCATCAAGGAAGTCCAGATGTCGAACTCAAAGACACGTGAAAATGTTTATGATTAAGAAAACTCTAACTAAGACTTACCAAAATAATATTTATTTAATTGTTAAGATTTTATTTAACTACTTAAATTAATTTAACTAAACGAAAACGTTTGACAAAACACTTTTAGAAAACTTTGATTTAAATTCAATATGTAAAAACGTCTACCTAGGAATGAATCATGTTGACAGAAATAACAAGACAACGGATTGAAAATATTCAAGACACCGGTTATAAAAGATGACACAACCAAAACTGGTTTAAGAAAGTCAAATTACCTCTCAGTCTCTCTAACAAACTTTAACTTATTTTAGTTGATTTTTAAAGAACAAACCGGAAAAACAATTATTAACGTGTTCAAATATCGACTCTCTTCTCGGTCTCCTCGACACACTATCCTAATGGAGACGAATACTACGCAATCAAGGATAGAGGAACAATTTAACTTAGCCCAAATTAAACCAACTAATTGCACATAAACACTCAAACTTGACAAGACAAAAACCCGCTCTCGCGCGGTCTTAATTCTAACAAGTAAAAGCAACGAGACAATATTACTTCTTATCACCTCTCGGTCTCAAAGAAGGTGTATTTTAACTGATTTTAGATGATATATTACCCACTTATCCCTACGGTTGTACTTCCCGCAAATAAACCCAAAACACCAAGTAAAGAGCTTAACAAGCAATCAATTAATCAAAACCGATTCAATTAACTAATTCAAGAGGATTATAAGTAATAACAAATAAAACACAGCCATCACACACAATCTAATTCATGGTTTAGTTAAACTTTACATCAATAATTTAAGTCTTGAACATTAACAATCCATTAAACAAGTTAAAACCACTCAACAATCATCTATCCTAGGTAGAACAAACAAGTTTAGCTACTCATCACTTTTGGACAGCCATGCATACTCAAGAAAAATACCATAAACATCATCATAAACATTATAAAACTCATTCAAGATCCAAACTCAATCAATAACAAGACAAACTATCAAACAATTGCAAAACAATTCAAATCAAAAGACCAAATCAATAGAGTTAGGGTTCTTGAACATAAAGTAAAGTTTATAGATGATTACTTAAGTAATATGGCTGATATTGATGATATATAAAGTCCCTAGCAGCAGCCCCAAGCTTCCTTCTTCCTTCTCCAGCCGTCAAAAGACCACAGCCGCCTTGCTTCTTCCTTTTTTCTTTCTTCTTTGGCCGGCGGCTGCTGTTCCGATGGCAACCCTATGTTAGGGTTTTAGCTTCTTTGATTTCGGGTATATTGGATGAATTATGGCTGGAAACTCTTGTTATTAATTAAATATAATATTATAAAAGGCTTTTAAGAAGTGGGCTTGGGTCGGGCCTTGACTTATAAGTTTGAAAGTTGAACAATTAAGCCCCTAAACTCTTCAATTTAACTCTTTTTTCCACCAAACTTCACAACCTACAAGTAAACAATTATATTTGTAAAATCAAGCATAAACAAACCATAAAACTTAATAGTTAAACTAAAAAGCAATTAAAACATGATAAAAATGATACGGAAAGTAAGTGTGTTTCACTACACATCAAACTCTTTGAACTTTTCAAAAGTTTCATGCTTGTGTTTCATAAGATACACATAAGCATATCGACTATAATCATCGATAAAATAAACGAAGTATCTTTCATGGTTTCTAGACATACTTCTGAAAGGTCCACACACATCAGTATGTATGAGTCCTAACAGATCTTTTGCTCGTTCATTCTTGTGAGTGAAGGTGTCCTTGGCGAGTTTGCCAGCTAAGCAAGATTCACAATAGTCAAAAGAGTCTGGTCCTATGGATTCAAGAATCCCTTCGGATTGGAGTCTTTTAACTCGTGCCTTGCTTATGTGACCAAGTCGAAAATGCTATAGAAACGTATCATTGATGCCAGATCTGATACATTTAGAAATATTAAATGCATTATTGTTAATTTGAACATCAATCTCATAAATACCATTTCGAGGTTTAGCCTCAAAATAAAAGATATCATTCAAGTAGGCTAAAATAGCAATACCATTAAAAGCGTACTTAAATCCTTGTTCAAAAAGCAAATAAACCGAAATAATGTTCCTGGTCAAACCAGGTGCAAAAAAACAGTTATTTAAAGTAACTACAAGTCCAGACGGACAAGCAAAACGATATGTGCCAGTTGCAAGAACTGGGACTCTCTTCCCATCACCAACGATGAGATCCATGCTGCCTTGTTTCAGTTTCTTCCAGTTCTCAGGCTCCTATAAGACATTAACGATGTGGTAACCACATCCGGTATCAAATACCCATGTGTTGCTAGAGACAGTGAAGAGTTCAATAACGTATATGGAAATACCTCGAGAAGAGCCTTCACCATTGGCCTTCCTCTTTGCTAGCTCAGCTAGATGCTCGGGGCAGTTACGCATCCAGTGCCCCCATCTTGTTGCACTTGTAGCACTGGCGCTCCTCAGGAGGCGGCGATGGTGCCTTTGCAACTTTCTTGTTAGTGCTGGTGGCAGATTTGGCAGCAACGGTAACTTTCTTTTTGCCTTTTCCCTTATATCCCTAATTCTTGGGTTTAGGCTTCTTTACACCAGCAGATCAGATCATCAGAAATTGATTGGTCCTTGAAGGAATGTTCATCTTAGCCGTTTTGAGCATGTTGTACAGCTCCGGCACTGTCTTCATCCAGGCATTCATGTTGAAATTCATTACGAACTAGTCGTAAGAGCTGGGGAGAGAGTTGAGGATGAAATCCGCTGTCATCTCATCAGGCAGGGGATAATCAAGTTTCTTAAGCTGATCGATGTGCCCCTTCATCTTTAGGACATGCACACTAACGGGAGACCCCTCTGCCATCTTGCAGCTAATGAGCTGCTTCATGGTGTCGAACCGTTCCTGATGGGCTTGTTTCTGGAACATTCCCTTGAGTTGCTCAAGCATCTCATAGACACCAAAGTCTTCTAAGCCTTTAGCAAGCTCAGAAGTCATGGTGGCTAGCATAATACAGGAGACATCAGCCGAGTCATCCCTATGCTTCTCAAGAACTTTTCGAGCAGCGGCTGTGTTGTTTTCAGGCTCGGTTGGAACAGGTCCATCGAGAACATACAGGCGTTTTGACATGGTGAAAACAAGTCTCAAGTTGCGGTGTCATTCGATGAAGTTTGTACCGTTCATTTTCTCCTTCTCAAGGATAGACTTAAGGGCGTAGAGTGAATTTTCGTTTGATGACATCTGATTAATAAAGCAAAAGTAAATTTAATTAGTATTTTTGATGTTATAATCCTATTATTAATAACCCAATTAACATTAATAAAATAGGGATTTGAGAATCTGGCTTCCAGTTAGTAATGGCAGTTGTAGCACACAACATTAGTAAGTGGTTAGGCAGACTGACAACGATTGCCAATTGTTAATAGAGCACAACTCTCGGTTATGAGGCCTATTGAGACAACAATTGCCTAAGTAGATACGTTTAGCCTCATCTATGTCCACCTTAGTCTTCAGACAGCTGTAGCACGTAACAGAAGAGTAAAGTAATAGTCGCTCTAGTACAGACACGTGTGAAAGGGTCGGATATGTCAACGAAACCCTTTCACCTTGAAGGGATAGGCTAGAGAACAAGTGCGATGCTGTAGCTCCAAACACTTGAAATTTCGCAGTATGCCTCAAGTGTGGCTTATAGTAGGATGACATTAACTATTGATTTTACAATTGGGATTAATTTTAGAATTTACCGAATAGAGTAAAAGTCCAGTTTCACTGTACTAATCGGGACAACTTGATGAACTCTTTCATCTCTCAGGACACTCAGTTTTAAATAACCTATTAAAACTAAGTTTGTCGCGATATGACTAACAAATTTTAAGTTAATAGTTAAACTATTAAGTTATAAGGTTTTGGAAAATCAAATTTAGTTTAATTTTGCAAAAGCTTAATTGGTTAATTAAAATTTATTTTAATATATTTGGTATTAGGTTGGTGGTATTATAACCTATTATAATCAAGCAAGCAACCACAATAGCAAACAAGAATATGTAAATATTAAATGGCCAAAAGGTGATTGGTCTTGCTAGAGCCTATTAGCAAGACCAATCGGGTCAAGGGGTTCGGGACACAAAAACAACCACTTGAATGGACTCCTGGTACATCCCGTCATCTTTGCTAACTCTCACTGACTTCAAGAACTCCGTGAGCTCGTCCTCGGTTTTCTTTCGGGTCTTCTTCATTACAATATTCACTAATACAAGTAATGAAAAACTAAACCCTATCTATTACAATTTTGAACCATCAAAGTGGCCAAAAACCATAAAATAAAACCGAAAAACAAATACAACTTTGAACCATCCATATGGCCAAAATCAAACAACCAATCACACAAGGTCAGACCAGATTTACATATTCAATATAAATAAAATTGAGCAATAATTTGGTCAAATAAAATAAATAAAAATTGACTAAACCAAGATTGCTCAAAAAACATATCTATATCAAAAACTTCAACTAGCTTAAAGTTTATGATGTAGATCCGGTGAAAAGACCGGATTCGACTCGTATATTGTAACCAAGGCTCTGATACCACTGTTGGGTTCCAGTAGTGATCAATCAACGGTTTAACAGTTAAACCCGGTTTAATTGCAAATGGTTTCATAATTATTAATCAGGTTAATAATTGAATACGCAGCGGAATATAAAAACGAGTAATCACCATTTAACGGAACCGTACAGGATCCGGTTACATACAATACGAGTACGATACGAAACAACCAAGAAAAACATAAATCTAAACCAACAATATTTAAGTTTACCACGGTTAATGAATAACCGGTTAAGACACCGAGAGTTAACGAGCGACGCTAGGTGACGATACGAACGACGGGGCGGCGTCGGTGCACTATGGCAGCGACGGCAGCGGCTAATGGGGTTCGGGACAGCAACGAACTGTGGCAGCAGGTGGTACCTGACTCCTGTGACGATGATCGGTGACGTGTTTGGCAGTGACGGTGGCCGGAAATAAGCTTGTGGCACCGTACGGTAGGTATCCGTCAAAACCAAAAGGTGTGCTATATATTTTTCACAGCTCCAACTTCTGCTTTCTTCTATCTCTTCTTGTTAGGTTTTATTATATACTATATATATAAGATATTGATAATCTTAATTATCAATAATAAAACATAACCTAGCCCCAAAGCCCAGCTTGTTTAAAAGCCCTTTAAATATCGTCAATACCGGTTAACTAATTTAAGCGGATTTTATACTCGTTACCCAAGGTGTAACTCTTACGGGTCATAACCCAGTTGGCCCGTTGACTTACCCCAGCCGGTCCATAATTCCAACATGAAGAACTTTCCTAACCACCATAGAGTATGCATTAGTCTTGGGGATGTTGAGTAGATCCGAAATTGAGACCAATTGTATTATTAGAAAGTGACACGCGCCTTTTTTGTCTGTAAAGCTCTCTTGCTGGTACTTTGTTAATAGCAATCATCTGATCAAGGTGGGGTGGACATAACAACCTATCTAAAAATGTAATCGAGATGCTAAGAAATTCTTAAAAATATATACATAACTACCAATGATCAAATACCCATAAAGAAAGACTCAAAATCTTTTTGGAATTAGACTTACATGAAAGATCATAGAATGTTGTACATAGTTAAAAAAAATCTAAATTAAACTCAAAATTCATGTGTTATGTGAAGTAAGTTTGCTTATTTAATTTGTCTTTACTTATCGTTATAAATATTTATAAGTTTAACCTACTTTGTGTAAAAAAAAATATACATAGAAAGCATGTGTGACAAAACTCATGTACAGATAGACAATATCGGTTATGTAGCAAGGTTCCAGCCAAACTAGCCAGCCATGAGAATGAATTTAACATAGTTAATATAATTGTTGCTAATTCTATTAAATTTCTCCTACGTATTGTTGATATGTGATCATCGTTGCATGGAAAATTCAATACAAAGTTTTTTAAAAATTAAGATTATGGAAATGAAACTAAACTACTCTACAAAGAGTCCTGCCATTTCAGATAATACAAAAACAAAGTGTACTGAGCTATGAAAAATACTTGGTCAAATGGAAGATCGTGCCCAATAGTGAAGTGTGTCGGGATATCGAATACATGTTGTAGTGGGTCAAGGACAAGATCAATAAGTATCATGAATATGACATGATGAGGCCGCCACGACTCAGGTGTGAAGAACAACAAACCTGTCCAAAAATGTAATCGAAATGCTTAGAACTTCTAGAAAGATATACAAAATTACTAACTGCCAAAGGCCCATACCATACCATACGATACAGAAAGACACTAAATATATATTTGGGGAGATAGGTAGACTTACATGGAAGTTCATGGAATGTTGTACATAAGAAAAAGAGTTCTAGACAATCGATATAGACCATTGATGTGAGTAGATCTTACTTGTTTAATTTGTTAGATAACTACCTCATTTGGCACATACCATCTCAAAAGCATTTGTAAATCACTATTGTGAAGTTCTATCAAGCAACACCAACAATCTTGTTTCACATTCTATGGTGGCTTGATTGGCACATTTATGGGTTATCCATAATTAGGTCGAGATTCTCCAAAAATAATGGGTCATGGGTTATACCCAACATGGCTTATTTCTCATTTACCCGAAATATTTTTGCAAGGAAGACCGATAACAATGTTCTAGAGAACTTGGGTATAAACCAAACACAGTTAGCCAATCGAGTTGAGAAAGTTTGTTAAGGGTGACATTAAATGAACCTCTCTTTCTTACTTGTTATACTCATCCCTCAAGAGTTTTCCCCATGAAAAGTTGGTGTCTTTAAAAAGGCTTTTATAAAAAAAAGTGTTTCGATTCATTTATCATCCTTAATCACTTTCCTTTACTAGCATCATGTGTGTTGCCCATCACCACCGCACTCAACACCACTATGTCTGTCAATAAAGCCACAATTTACCTCGCATTCACTCATCATCATGTGCTTCAATAAATACAAAAGTATGAGCTTTTTCATCTTGGTTCTTCTTGTTTTCACAATATTCTATTATTTGGGGATTATATGGTAGAAATAGAAAGAAATAAGTTTGTGGGTGAGTTTTGGGATTATATGGAAAAAATAGAAGGAAATAACTAAGTTTGTGGGTGAGTTTTGGGAGACAAATTAGACCACTACAGTTCGTCAACACACAGATGAAGAAGAAGAAGAAGACCAAAACAATAATTGAATTTCGGTTTGCTCAAATCTTATATACATCGCAAAACTCCTTATCTAAAACGATCTGAAATAGTTTTCCGTAAGGAGGGGAAATGTTTAACAACACCATTGTTAAATATATTAGTAAATTGCTAGAAAGGTCCATCTGGTATAGCGAAATTAAGGATTTGGTCATCATGTATCAAAAACTACGGGTTTGGTCCAAATAGTTTGCACAGACATAACACGCCAGGTTTCTAGCTTGAATGATAGTTAACTTCCATTATTAGACACGTTAAATCAAAATACAATTCATTCTTAAGGAATCTTTGTAACTATGGTTATGCTCACAGACAATATATCTGTAAAATCACAACCTTTTTAATCCACTTTTGATTTACGATTTCTTTTATTTTAAAGAAAATGATTCTTCGCTTAAAATGAGAATGACTTAAAAAAAATATTCTCATTTCTTGTGTAATATATAAACTTTGAAATTTGTAAGTTACGAAATCAAATTTATGTCTTGATTAATATTCTACAATGATTTATTTATGTTTGATTAAATTTTTTTAGATTTTTTTCCTGAAACAATAACTTTATTAAAACAGACAGCTAAGGCTCATCATGGCGTAGAACCAAAGTAGTCGTAACAACACAATTAGAGGGGAAATACAAATGGCCAAAAAGTGACCGGTACCTATACATGTACACTGCAAAAGTTTAAGTTAGAACAAACATAGAGCCAAAATTAAGAGTCCTCCTTTATCTTATCCACCACCCCATAACTAGACTTATTCTAAATGTTAACATATCCATTTCGCCACTTCCAAATGTTCCAAAGGGTAACCATGACCACAAAACCAAACCTTTTGCTTTTTCGAGCATCCAAACTCCCTTGCTTAACAACAAACTCTAAGGGGCGTTTGGTTCGCGAAATTGTTTTAAAGGAACTGGAATATTAATTGGAAATGGAATGGATATTATTTGGTTGGTAAACTTGTTGATGCAAGTAGAATTCTTTTACTCCTCTTATCACCTACCCCTTAAGCCTGACAGACGAGTTGATCTTTAAAGGTGCCCAATTGTCCCACGGAATCTTGAGCCAATAACACACCTGCCACAAAATTGCTCTAGCCTCCGGACACAGTGATCATGAATTAGTTCGTACTCTCCATAAGACAACATCTAATAAAAACTCTATATTTTCAATATACATACCCGCCCACCCAAGATAACACTTGTTATGAAGCAATCCTAATTAATTCTGATTGCCAAGCAAAATATAATTTAGCAGCCCCAAAAGTACCACGTCACCCTTACCACATCCATGTACTTCAACAATGAAACTCCTAACAATCTTTTGGAGTTCAACACAACCGTTCCAGCTGTTAGTACCTTCAAAATCCGATTCATCGCAACACAAAATCAATCGGCATTGATCAGAGCATTCTTTATTTAGTACCTTCAAAACAGAAGTTGGCCAATTGTTTTCGAAGTCGTCACATACAAGAACTCTTATATGTTTTTCTCAACTTAGTCCCAACCAAAAAGCCTCACGACCGAAAAAAACTATTAAACACCATGGCCCCGTTATGATCAAATTTGGGGTTTCTTCGATTTTAACTGATTAAAATCTATTTTTATCGTATTTTCGTGAAAAACCTTTTCACCTATTAATCACTTAATTCAAACTTTTTTAACATCTACGAAAAGATACATGAAATGATTTCGTATGATTTATTGTTCTCTTATGATTTCATTTATTTTGAAGAAACAAAAAGGGAAGGAGGAAAGGATATAAATGCATGATTCTTGGCTTTAATTGAGGATGACTTATAACAATATTCTCATTTCGTTTTCACATTTAAAAACTGTCATTTTTAAGTTTTAAAATCGTATTTGGATCTTGTTTGGACTTTGGTGTTATACAATTAATTTATTTGAGTTTTGATTTCCTTTTAGTTAATGATTAACATGATTTTGGTTTTCTATACATAAAGGATTTTTTTTATTGTGTTGTAATTTGGGTGATTTGTTGTGCTAGTAGTTCTTCTTGTTTTTTACATATTTGCTATTTGTTTTAGTGAAATCGTTGTTTTAATAACATTACTTAAATCAGCCAATACAAAATTAAAATGTTATTAATAGAAAAATATTTATATATTGTTCGAGATATAAGCACATCTAAAACCAGAGATGTTAGAGCATAAACATCACATATTATATCCTATAATTTAACTAAAAATTATAATTTTCAAAATTCATGTCTAGTTTATAAAAGTTCTCTCATTTCATTGTATTTTTATCTTTATCTTATTCACAAACACTTATTTTATTTTATTATTTTTCACGTTTTAATACACTCGCATAATTTGATGGAAGAAAAATAATAGCTTTTTATATATTAAAAGTCACTGTAAATTTTTTATATATGTAATATAGTGTTGGTGTAACGAAATGGTAGGTAGTCCTTTAGAAGTTTTTTTTTTCTTTTTAAAGATATTGAAGACATGGGATGGGATGGTGAAGGAAATGTGTAGTCTCTTTAGTTTAGACCATTCAAACTAGGTTATTGAACTATTACTCCCAAGACTTCAGTCAAACCAAGTTATAGGTTTTGGATCGGTACTTGGTTAGTTTTTAATTCTTCAAACTTTGATCTCAGTTTTGGTCTCTATCAATGACATACACAAATTATAGCACATTGAACCGGCCCAAGATATTGTTGGTAACCCATTATCCATACAATCAAACATTCATACCCATGCATGTACATCAGACTAGGATGGCAACAATATTTTCTTTTATCATCACACGTATGCAATATACTCTATTTAGTAGCGACCGATGCGATGTTAAGGTACTAGCGGCATCCTTCGGGTTCCGCATCGGTTTCATATCAAAAAATTCCCCTAGCAAATCAGATGTCAATAGATTAAGGAATTTGGTTTCATGAAGCGGAATAGGTTCATACGAAAGGATAATTGTGTGTGTGTGTCTGATTGGTTGAAACATATTTGGTATATGGAACACCATCGCTACCACTTTGGATTCATTTGCATAATTTTAAGTTGTGATTGGTTAGAGATTTAATTTCATTTAGTTTTGGGTAAAGTGTCAAAATCATCTCTAAGGTCTATTTACTTTTGTGATTTTCATCCAAAAATATTATTTTTTGCAACAAAACCATTAAGGTCTCCCAACCATTGCTAATATCATTCATATCACTAACCCTGTTAATTTTCATTGTTAAATAAGGGACATTTGTGTCTTTTTATTATTTCTTCCTTTTTATTTACTTCCCATAAACTCAACCCCTATTTATCACTCTTTCTCAAGTTTCAAGCCCTAACCTAACTTCACTCTCTTTTTGCACCCAACAATAACTGTCACCCCCACCACGACCTTGAACCATTGATCACAACCAAACCACCACACCATCAATTGTATGTGGTTTCTACTAATAACCGGTATCAAAGAGTTTCCAACTAAGTGAATTATTCGTTATGGTTTCTTGTGGATTTTGTTTCATTATGGTGCATGAAATCGCATGAGACTCCCACCTATCGGTATTGCTAGAAATCTCCGCCGCCACCACTAAAACCGACTCACCTAAGAAAAATTAAAACTATCGAAGCCGCGTAAAGAACTCCGGCGAGTTGTTGGTACCACACCAGCCATCCATCTAAGATAACACAGTTATAAGATAATGATAATTACAGAGTTATGTTATTATGATGCACATTTTTTGTATAATACAAATGTCTAACATGTGTTTATGCACCATGATATATTGTTGTAAATTTTGTATTAAGATTGTTTGACTTTAATTTAAACATGCTAAGGTTTTTAATTAGTCAGTCAAATTGAAGATTACATAATGGTTTTTAATTAACTATTATTCGTTATGGCAAGTTGTGAATGAATTTGCCTTCTTTTGGTTGACCATTACCCAACCCGAGATGCTGATGTGCTACATGGTGAAGTTTTTGGATGATATGTTACTTTTGATGCACCTTGTAAAGTTTTTTTGATCATGGTTATGTTTAGAATGATTTGAAACTAGATGTATATGTTTTAGTATTCTAAATAATTTTGGAACGTTGTTTGGGTTTATGAAGTTGTATTAATGTTATGATGGTTAGTAGGATATCTTAAGGGTGTGTTAATGTATGTATAATCCTTTTAGTTTCATTTTCTGTCTCATGTATGTTATATCCAAAATTACAATAATTAATAGTTTTTAATTATATAAATCATCATTTGAATAGTTATTCGTAAATCATATTATACAAATTGTCCATACTTTATATTCACTAACAATAATCTTACTTTCCCCCCGCCTTGTGTTTTTAATTAACATTGTTTATATTTCTACATGTGTCATCTATAGGTCAATAACCTTGAGTACAATAAACATACAAAGGATATCAGTCTCCAAATAAACAAAATAATATAAACAATCAAATTATCCAAATATTAAAACATAATAATGAAAACATATCATTCATTTATTAGTCAACAAATGCTAATCATAATTTGAATTTGAGGATGAAAATAATTTGAAGAAGTCATCAATTATATCATTTGATGATAAACTGAAGAGAAAACTTGTGGATGTGTCTGACTTTGAAGATGAATCTAGCTGTTAGCAATTAAGTGTAAAACATCAATGTGAAAGAGAAGAGCAATGTATTTAGTGGTGTTGTTAAATATGGAGTTGATGGAAAAATGGCATATGATGTTAAACTTGTAACTCCTAAGTTGGAGAAGGTGGCAAAAAGAATGGTTATGATTACCATTTATTGATTAGTAAATAAAGACAATGATAAGTTTTTATTATTATGTTTTAAGATTTGGCGACTTTTTTTTATTTGCAGACTAATTTTCTTTGTTTGCTTATTGTACTCAATGTATAAATTATAAAATGTTTTAACTTTTCATTTATCTCATTTATCTTTGTTACTTTTCCGTATGTTTTTGCATTTGAATTAAAATAAGTTATGATGTCTTTTAATTCAAGTAAAATTTTATATATCTATACTATATTAAAATACATATAGGATGGGCAAAATAGACATTTCTTAAATTTAAGAGTTCTACAATTTATGAAGCATGAGGTACAAGTCAATGAATCAGCCTATATGAACACGGGATCTGCATATTCCAATGTAGGGTTTAAAATAAAGTGTTTCTGGTAATGCTCTGAATGTTATCGTGTAATGTTGTTGCAAATTCAATCTAGCGCTAAATTGTTGATTGCGTTTATTGCCATTTTTTTGTTTATTTTGAAATGAAAATTTGTTAAAGTTAAGGGATTTTGTGTTTAAATCTGCAGGGAGAGCGATGAGCCAGTGCATGAACAGCTGGTGATTCAGTTGCTTAAAGAGTTGAAGAATGAACTTTGCGTCGTCTTTGCAAAAGGTTAATAGTTGAAGATCTTATGGTTATCGGTATCGAATGCAATGTGTGTATAATATTATTGATTGTTTGTTGAAGCAGGGTAGTAGTGTGGGGAGTATTTCTCAAGATATATGCAGGCTTTTGCAACCAGTGGATTAGCTGCTATGAAACCTGATCATGATGGTCATAAAGCGGCTGAAAATGCAACTTTTTATAATGTGAGTGACTTTAAATAACTCATTTTGAGTAATACTTTTGTGTATGAATGAATAGTTTCTAATGTGACTTGTAACAAACGTTGCAGGATTTCGCAGCAACTCAAACGCTTCAAGAACAAGGTTTTAAGAAAAGTGAAGGTTTTCTTCACGGGTTAACAATAAGAATATGGACGATGTTGCTAATCAATTGGAAGATCTTTTTTCGTGGTTTACCTCAATATTTTGAGGACAACCTTTTTAGTGGTGGGTTGGATGGAATGGGCTGAGAGGATGATGTACCACAACAAATGACTTTTGTAGTGGCTTGCATGTTACAACTGCTACAGAAGGTCAATTTGGGATGACACATGTGTTAAGGCTTAAAGTTATTGAGTTAAAGGATTCTTTGTTGGTGTTCCAGAATGTCAAGGGGTTGTGTCTGCTAAATCTCCATGTATCATTTATTTATTAGTTTGCTACTTTGGTTTGAGGTTTTGTGTTGATTTGTTACTAATTGTTTATCTTTAATAATAATAATAATAATCTGATGGTTGCTAATTAGATTTGTTGAAAATTTGGATGATTTTTAACGAGTTAATTATCCTTCTTGCAGACATAGTGTTTGGAAGAGCAACAACTACCAGGCATGTCTATGAAGTTTCAGCTTAGTGTGTAGTGAATGGCGCCATGCAAGGGGTTAAAGGTCAATGTTCATGTTCTTTTATGGAAATATTCCAGTTGAAAATTTATTACAGTACGCACTCTATTATAACGTTTTTGTGATCTTAGTAATAACCATAGGAGGTTTAAACCATGTAATCTCTCTAATAGCAGATTAATTAACGAATATGCTCTTTTAACGAATATACCTTTTTACATTTTAATTCTCTTCTAAAGCATGCTTATGCTGGAGATAACATGTTAATATGGGTGTTTGATTATGCATTTACACATGTTGCTTGTGGTTGTAGTTAGTATAGTCGAGTTAATGGGAGTTAAAACTTGTCTAAAGCTATTTGTGTATTATTATTATTATTGTTATTGTAATTGTTATTATATTTTTGTAAAGTTCACTGAATTCTATTTAAACAGAACATATTTCAGCAGAATTGTGAGTGGGCTGACGCTTGATATGACTTTGAGAATGGTATTTGGGGGGTATTAAATCAAATTTACCATCTTTATTCAAATAAAAAAGTACTATTATTTTCGGTATAGGGCGTCTTGAAAGTTTCATATGCAGATAGCAGACTATGAGGTTCCATTATATAGACGTCTACTACCGGTATAAATCAATTTCAATTCTTTGGTTTGGGTCGAGTTGAAACCAAGTTCTCCCAAACCGGGTTTAAAATATGTGTGTATGATGATATAATACAGGTGGAAATAGATTCACTACACTGATTGATGATGTTGGTGTTTCAAGCGAAGGCGGCAACTATTTGGACACGCCGGTGGAAATAGATTCACTACACTACTGTATTTTTGATCCCGGATACAAATGAGATAGTAGTCAGATAAGGAAAACCTTTCGATTCAGAAAGCCAATGCGCACGCATCAGGTATGTGATGCATTTGTTTTCAAAAAGCTACTACCAATTATTTATTGATAATATTATAACTTGTTAACTTATAACGAGATCTTAGATTTGCCTCATATCTTCTTAAGTAATATCATAATTGCAGTTATTTGTTTGCTCTATTTTTGTTGTTTGAGAGGTTAAAATGGTTTTTATTGTATTTTGTTAGCTGTTACAGGGTATGAGGGGGATCGTTATCCGTGCAACCGCATAGACATTTGGAATTAACATATCTGTTACCATTGTGGATTTTGTTCTGCAAGTGTTCAATGCTTTTCAAGACGGTTTATGCTCAGGTTAATCTTCTTTTGTGCCACCAAGATTATGTTAATTCCATCATATATTGAATTTGAAATCCCATTGTATTTGGTTAAGTGATTCAATGAAATCTTGTAGAGAATGAAGATATAGTATAATGGAGATGCTTTGGAAAAACAGCTGAGTTGTAATTCAGAGCCAAATCCAAAGATCCAAGAAATCAGAAACAATGTAGGCAACCGATGCGGTTGTGTAAATTGCTCATGCTAGGGACGAGATAGTTTAAACTTGCTATACGCGTTATTTCTTTCGCATTTCACAAGTTATTAAACGTTTAAATAAGTTTGGACATGTTATGTATTAGTTTAAACTTGAATTGAACTTGCTATGTATTATAGTTTTTTGTGTTCGGTTACACATATGTGTATTATGTATTAATTTGAACATACTATGGACTTATTTGGATTTGGTTGGTATGTGTTTATAAAATATTCTTTTTTTTAATGAAGCCAACTTTATAAATTAAAACGAACCTGAGTTCGAGCTCAAAATTTTAGCTTATTTCAAAATTGAGCCAAGCTTGCCATGGCTCGCTCGGCAGTCGGCTCATGAAAACTCCTATGGGAGGAAAGTGATAAAAAATGTTGTGAAGTGTCACCGTCGTCGCATCACGCGGGTTTTTACTAATATATATATATATATATACACACGACAATTTCATTTCATTAAATTTATATGATTTTACATATATATTACGTTTTATATATGTTTCATCCGTGTTTAACACGGGTACTATCTTAGTAAAATAATATGAGAATCACAAACCTATTATTTTGTTGAGACATAAATTACATTTTATTATTAACTAGTGTTTTACCTGGCGTGTTGCGCCAAGGCAGAACGGTAAAACCTGGACAATGGTAAAACCCAAGTGTTGTTGGTCGCAAGTGCTGAGGCGGTAAATCGACGCAAATTCGGTCGGTTTTGTTTCCGTGTGTTATTGTACAGGAACTAAAACCAAAATAAAAAAAAATTGAGGTGGACCAATGGGGTGGCGTCGGCCGGTAAAACTTGGGCGTTAGTAAAACCCGACTGTTGTCGATCCCGGACGGTGAGTCTACACAAATTCGGTTGGAATATGTCACGTTCTTTACGGTATCGGAACTAAAAAATAAACGAAATCGGCAACGGCCGGATTTTATCAGTTTTGTTATGGTATTAGAATTAAAACAAAACGCTTTGAGTCTACTCGAACTCAGTCGATTTCTGTCACGTTCGTTATGGTACCAGAACTAAAATAAAATTAACATTCGGTCGGACCGAAACTAAAACAAACCAAAAATGAAACTGACCAAATCGAGACTTTGCGGCACCCAACTTTTTAATTGTATTATATAATAATAAATTTATAGTAAATTTATATCGTTATTATATATCCACCGCCCAAAGTTGGACTTGGCTAACTGCAGGCATTTGTCGTTAAACTCATTTAAATATTTTGTATTTTTTAAAGGTTCAAAAATATATATATTATTTCTTTTTTGTATTTTTATTCGCTCAAAATGTGACTTATTATTGGAGAATCTGAAAAACTAGGAACGGAAAGATGTTTGAAGGCAAAGAAGTCATTATTGAAGATATCATTGGAGACATAAAGTCGCTTGGTTTTTTTTAAAAAGTTGGTGTAAAAATAGAGTTTTAGATTGGTCGAAATGGTGTAATTTTGAGCTTATGTAACGATGTTTCGTTGTTTTGGGTTGCTCTTTGGGTTGTGGAGGAAGCTGTTCGGTTGTTGTTCGATGTTTTTGTTTTTTATAAAAGGTTATAGTTGAAAAAAAATCATTTATTTTCACGTGTGGCCATCTCGATTCTCATTACAATTAACAAGATTCATCCTCTAATTCAAACATCTTTTAGATTTCATCCCTAGATCTCACCTAAAACTTTTATTCTTGTGTTTATTATTAATTCAAATTTGTTGTACAAAAATTACGGGTTTGATATCTTGTTTTAAGAAGTTGTATTCAATCTAGTGGAGTCGGGTTTGAACTTGTAAAATTTATTTCAGGAGTTATTACGAAATATATATTATATTTTGAGAGTTCCTTGGACCCTCTTAATTTACTAGTGTAGACAAAAAGTTCTAGTTTTGACTTTGATGGTATTAAAATAAAACATAAAACAAGGTTTATAATAGAGAATTCTAGTTTTGACTTTGATGGTATTAAAATAAAAAAAATAAAACATAAAACAAGGTTTATAATAGAGAAAATTGCTTTTCAAGAGAGAGAAAAACAAAAGTAGCCCGTGAGGTTTAGTTTTCCAAAAATAATCATCGAAATTCAACTTTCACTTGATATTGAGATTTTCCCCGTGAGTTTTCGTGGGCCAATCAAGATCTGTCATGTGTCATGCATTCCCTACCACGCAAGTTTTCATCCAAAATCCGTCTGAAACGTTACTTTTCACATCAAATTTAACTTGATGAAAACCAACTTTAATGTGATGTTTCAAGCTGTTTCCGTCTCCAACGTGAATTTTCAAAAAAGATGGTTTTTAAAGTTTTTTTGAAATTCATCCCCAAAGATGAATTTCATTTGAATTTTGTCTTTTTAAAAAATCATGTTCATCATCTTCTTCATCCAACTCCAAACATTTCATCCGCCCTCTAATGCTACCGGACACCACCACAACCACCTACCACCACCATGAAACTTGAGCCGAACCATGTTCCTCCGCCGCTACCACCGCCACCACCACCGCCATTAACAACAATATCGTGGATGTCCGTGGTGGCGGTGGTGGTGACGGTGACCGGAATAATCACCTTCATCATTAGTTAATGGCGGTCACCTTCATCATTATTCCGGTCACCGTAACCGCCACCGTCTGATTCTATTTATTCAATTTCAACATGAATTAAATGTTATATATCTAAAAATAAATCATGGATGGATTCATATGAGAGTGAGAGAAGAAGAACATGGTTGTTGAATTGATCATTATCTCATGGATGGATTTCATATGAATGTTTATTATCTCATTGATGGATTCATAGGAATGTTCATAGAAAAAAAACATAAGGATAATAGAAGAAGATAATGAACATTCCTATGAAATTCATCTTGTCTATTGAATTGTAATCAAAATTCGTCTCCGAAGTTGAAATTCGTCTTTGAAGATGAATTTCAAAAAAACTTTAAAAACCATAAATTTGAAAACTCACGTTGGAGACGGAAACAGCTTGAAACATCACGTTAAAGTTGGTTTTCATCAGGATAGATTTGATGTAAAAATTAACGTTTAAGACAGATTTGGGATGAAAACTTGTGTGGTAGGTGGGAATGCATAACATATCACAGATCTTAATTGGTCCACGAAAACTCAGGGGAAAATCCCAATGTCACGTGGAAGTTGGATTTCAAGAGCTATTTTTGGAAAACTAAATCTCACGGCCTACTTTTGCTTTTCTTTCTCTTTAAAAGGGCTATTTAGGTAATTTTCTCGTAATCAAATAAAGCTTACAAATATAAAATTGCGTTTTGCAAGTTATGTTGTGGTATAATACCGTTTCCGTACTGATAGTGAAAAATACCTAAAAAGTAGGGGTGGCAATCTTGACCCAAACTCTTTCAAATGAGTCAATTTGAGTCATTTTAAAAGTTAAATAAGTTGGTTTGGGTAAAAGGTTTAAATAAATGGGTCAAAATGAGTCATTTGAAATTCCATCCTTTTATTTTCGAGTCAAAATGGGTCGACAAGTTCAAAGAAATGGGTCGATGTGGGTTAGTGTCCTAAGGAAATGTGATAGGTTTCGGATCAGAACGGGTTATCGTATATGACAGGTTTCGGCACGAAACGGGTTTTAGATTGGAACGGGTTCGGTTCAGGTTTCCAGCCAACACGAGTTTTCACCCATGACGTGTTGGGTTTTGGTTTCTTTTGTTTCTTTTTGGTCGATTCCGGACTCGTTTTTGTTTGTTTTTTCAGTTTTTTTTGTTCGGTTTGAATTCTTATTGTTTCGTTTTGATTGATTTTTTCGATTTCGATTGATGTGGTCCGGCTTTGGCTTTTTTTTCTTTGTTTCATTTTCGTCGAATCTTTCGGTTTCGGTTCGATTCTAGGTGGTTTTTTTTAATGAAACGAGAACAACGTAGGAAACATTTTAGTGTTTTTATTTTTTTTGTTTATGATTTATATTTTGAGTTATAATTTTTTTATTATTATTTTTGAATATTTTTTTGAGGGTTTTTTATCTTAATAGAAAACCCCTAAAAAAAATTCAAAAAAATAATAAAAAAAATCATAACTTAAAATATAAATAAAAAACAAAAAATCTAAAAAACTAAAATGTTTCCGCCGTTATTCTCGTTAACAAAAAAAAAAAAAAAAAAAAACCCTCAAAACCCGGTTCGACCCTAACCTATTTCGACCCAAACCAAAACAACCTTTTTTTAATTGACCCATTTTGACCCAAACTCATTATGACCCATACTCGTTTTGACCCTTGACTCATTTCAATCCATGACTCGTTCGACCCACCCAACCCATTTGCCACCTCTACTAAAAAGTATACCAAAACTAATTTGTATAGAAGCCACAACCATTAAAGTGAATATTGGTACCGACGTTCGATGGCACCAGTTTAGTAAAATGTTAAGTGTATTGCAACATAAAAAAACTATTTACAAAGTTGTCTTGCATACTTCAAAAAATAAAATCATGATATGTTTAAAGGAATATTAACTTGTGTGCTTATAGTGATTTTTCCATTTGAAATGACGAAACATATATAAATTGTTCAATTTTGCAAACATTCCCTGACATAGTCTACAATGATATTAAGATCGATTCACCATTTTAAATGAAAGATCCGAGATCACGAAGAAACCAAACATTTTCAATTTTCCATCTTTCCATCTCTCTCCTAAAAACAATTAAAGCATTTCACTTTTTCCTAACTAATAGAAAATCGTTTTACTCATATGCCTTTATCTTAGTTCTTTGTAATTATGGGTTTTAACCATATACCCTTTTAACATAGATGAGTGTAATGACTTATTTATTATGTGTTTTGTACACCTAATTTCTACCATGAGTAATGATATCATGCCTTATCGTTCATCACACTTACTAGACGCTAAAGGAGTCACAAAATATTTGTGAACTTTTTTTCTTTAAAAAATGATATGTTAGCTTAAGAAAATTTCGAGAATCGCAGTGTAGACAGCCGCATAGACCTGCTATTGCGTGACGACAGTCGCAGAGGCAAAGGATGTGTTAATGCTTGGAGCCTCAACTTTTGTGTCTTAAATGAGCGAACAATGACTGAGTTAAAAGAGTAAAAAGGTAATTCACTAATTGCTAATAAATCTTTTAACTAAAAAGTATAGAGGTAATTCACTAATTGCTCATAAATCTTTTAACGTTCATCCACTCCATGCGTCAAGCATGTTACGACTAAGTAGGTAGTGTGAACAGTGCATGTATTTTATAAAAACTTAAGAGAAACCATAATACAAACTTACCACGTGAACTATCAAAGTATCAATGCAGTTAGAAAGTTTATTCTATGAACATATATTTCTTCTATAATCTAATGAAAATATACAAAACCTATAGTACTAATAACATCAAACGTCATTTCCATTTTAATGGGTGGTAAGGTAGTTATGTGTACTTGTGTAGAATAATAAGTTAAAGGTTTAATTCTTAACGAAAAGAATGGATGGATAGATAAACCGGTTAAAATTCAGTTTAAACGTATTTATTATTTCATTTTTCTTTGTCTTTCATTTATTCCTTTCCTTTTTCTCTCTTTTTATATTCCATCTTTAACTTTTTCTTTTTTTACTTCCTTTAAATGAATGAATTTGTATATTTAATTTAAAGCTTTCTTATGAAGAATCTAAAGTATTAATCGAAATGATTAGGAATTATAGAAAGATAAATATACATATAAAGATTAAATAGCATATAAAAAGACTATAAATCTATTTAGAAAGGTATATAGACTTATTTGGAACTTCATGAATGTTGTACATAAAAGCTCTAAACACAAGTTATAGATCATTCAAATGAATAGATCATAACCGTTTAATTTGGTAAGAAACTAACTAAAGCCACTCTAGAAACAATTAGTAAATGTATGTTATGATGTTTTGTTAACAAAACAAAGTGCTCTTGTTTTATTCTCTTTTGTGTGATACCCTTTTGTGCGATGAATTGTTAGGGTAGAGGAGAGAATGCATCTCGCTCCTCTTGTATCCTAGTCCAGATATGTTGTAGTAGTGTTCATGCTCTTTAACATTATGTCTCATGTTCGGCTCCTTAACACTCTTCTTTGTTGCATCGTCAAATCAATATTGTTTCTTCATTCTCTCCATCCCACGTCCCTCGTCCCGTCCTCAACCTTTTTTTCCTATCCTCTAGCTCATCCCATCCATGTTCTTTCCAAACCAATTTTATCCCTCTTACATGTAGTAAAACCAACTTAAAAGTTTCGTGCTTTGAATTTATGAATATAAATAACAATAAGTTATATGCAAAAATGGTATTTTGGAGTTTAGATAGAAAAATATAAGTATAAGTGGTATATAATGATTAGAAAATGATAACTTAAGGGTATAGCCATCTTAAACAAAACTATTAGAGCTATATTACCAAAATCCCTAATAAAGGTTTAAGATATGAAACACCAACTATACCTACAAAAATTCTTAATGTTTTAACTTTATAGAAAAAAACTATTATATTAAAACAAAATACAGTTTTTTATATATTTATGCCAAAATAACTTCCAATTGTTTCATCTATCTTACACTTTTGGAATTAAAATATAAAACAAAATTATGTATCAATTATAATATTATTGTGCTGAAACAAGAAATATACATTATATTATTAAGTTTAAATATAAATATATATGACCGCCCAAAGTTGGAGTTGCAGACAAATGTCGGTTGCCTCATTTCTAGCCGATATATTGTTTTCTTTTTACAAATTGGAACCATTCTCAATTATAAGCACGTGCATACTTCTACAATTTTTAATCCTAAGTAAATAAAAACACCACTTTTCCTTATTAACACAAAGATAACCAAAGTAGCTTTTGAAATATACTCCTCGAATTATTTATTGGTTAATTTGTGAAACTTTAACTCGCATTACTTTGATGAAGATAAACATCAAATGCTATTAGACTAAGAGGCCACCGGCGTCACCGTATCAGCTGCCCCACCCTATTGACATGTTCACATGTATATTATCAGCCTGTGGTCTCCTTTCCTTCTTTTGTCTAGCAAGTACGGCCAGAAAGTAGTGTTCAATATGAATCACTTAGGTAGACATGCTAATTATCTTTTGGTTTATATGAACTTATGTGAATCATACTAGACGAAGTTAGAAAGATGAACACACATATGTAACACACGAAATTTATGAACTATTAGAACTCCAACACATAATTTTGGAGTGAAGAAAACATCCAAAGGAGTTATAGAGTGTGGTGAGAATTGAGATAAAGAATACAAATTATGTTTTAGTTTGGATTGGATTTGGCTAGAAGCCACATACGCCGGGTTAACCTAGTAAGCTTCTGAATTGACTACTTTGTTTTTCTCATACCTTTTTTATTTGTATTTGTCAAAATTTAAACTCACTGAATAATTTACATTGAAAATTATTTTTAAAAAAATGTTGACATGTAATGTATTTTAAGTTCTACTTTTTTATAGACAGTAAAATTTTCATATTTATATAGAGTTTATTTGGTACCAAGTTACTAGTTTAACATTAAGATGAAATTCTTTGTTGATCTTTGCATTGATTGGCTGAGAGATATGAAATTTGATTGGATTAATATTTTCCTTATTCACCAATCACCAACATTTGACTATTTTAGTCACACAATTGCTAATCAATTTGAAACATGTTTTAATTCGTATTGTACAACCAAGTAATGCTCAGTTTTCTCTTTTCCTCTCATTTTTTCCCAACAATAAAAAACTATAAATCTTTTAAGGGATTTAAAGACTCAATTGATCACTCGATTTTTGGTGGATGAAACACTAGGGCGCTAAGATGACTGTCGAATTCATCTACATCATCATATTCTTCTTCCTCCCAATTTAGATACTCCAACATCAACGAAACAATTTTTCCGATGCCCTATCCTTCTGTTGCTCTTCCCGCTCCGCTTGCAATAGTTCAGTGCCCCGCTCCCATCACTCGTAGGCGTATACCATGCTCCATCCACTTTCATCCATATACTTTCCTTAGTTCCAACAAGTAAAACCTGTCATTATCGATTTTCCACTTTTATGTAGAGTAAACCTAACACTTACAGATATTTCGGCGACTTTAGACAATCAATCAGATTAAAAACAACAACCTTACCATAATGTATTTCAAGTCAACCTTTTCTCTCTCTCTCTCTTTTTATTATTTTGGTCAATTTCATTTTTGTTATTTAGAATTTGATTGTTATGTTCATATGATTTAAGAAACTGTTGGAATTCCTTCATTTTTCCATGTTAAATTGATCCCAGTTTTGCCAATCTCTTGTTTTATACTAATACCAAAACTAGTATTAAAAATTCATATACCAAGATCTTTATAAAAGAAAAAAAAACCTATAAACACATTGCCTAAAGCAACATATCCAATTCTATACAAATCAAACTCATTTAATATCCAAGTTAATTCAACCGCGTATATAATAATAAAACCATATCCAATTAAATATTTTCCCTAATAATATCACTACATCTTTACAGGGTGAAATTATTTTTCTTTTTCCACAAAAACAAGATTTTTGACCAATATAAACACTTTCCATTTCATTAATTAACACACTTCATTATATTAATATTATTACTATTCTAATAAATCATGGGCACCATGTTCAGTTCAGTCCACTGAATTTAACACCTCTTATTAGCTGTTAGTTTCCCCCAATATAATATTATTCATTTACATTCAATTTAATAATAATAATAATATTAATTTACAATTTCACTCCCTCTAAATTCCCTCTGTCTTCGAGCTGGCGACCCGTTCACGCGTATACTCTCCCTATATAATCTTACACCCATCTTCTTCTTCCCTCAGGTACGCTCGAAAAAACCCTAATTTCGATCTTACCTTCAGATCACCACCAATTCCCAAAATTGAACCCACTTTCCTTCAATTCAACACCTCAATTGCAAAACCAACTTTTCAATTTCACCGACAATGGAAGATCAGCTGCTGCCGTCAACTCCGGGCAAGATCAAGTCCGACCGCCGGACTTTCCACCGGTGCTTCGCCTCCACCAGCACCATGTTCTTATGGGCTTTGTTCTTAATCGCCTTAACGGCGTCGTATTTAAGCTTTTTAGCCTCCGGTAACAAGTACTTGTCCCGTGGGGCCCACTGGGAGAAAAGGGTTATTTCCTCGGCGGAGATTCGCCGGAAAAACGGGCTGTCGGTTTTGGTCACCGGCACCGGCGGGTTTGTCGGGTCACACGTGGCGCTCGCGTTGAAGAAGCGAGGTGACGGTGTCGTCGGGATTGATAACTTTAATGATTATTATGACCGGAATCTGAAATGGTCTCGCCGGAATATGCTGGAATCTAAGGGGGTGTTTATTGTTGAAGCGGATATTAATGACCGGCGTATGTTAGCAAAGCTGTTTGATACTGTGGGGTTTACGCACGTCATGCACTTGGCTGCGCAGGCGGGCGTACGATACGCCATGGAAAACCCTAATTCTTATGTGCATAGTAATATTGCGGGTTTGGTGACATTACTTGAGCAATGTAAGCAAGCGAACCCGCAACCCGCGGTCGTGTGGGCGAGTTCGAGTTCGGTTTACGGGTTAAACGAGAAGGTACCGTTTTCCGAGTCGGATAAGACGGACCAACCCGCTTCGTTGTACGCGGCCACGAAGAAAGCGGGGGAGGAGATCGCGCATACGTATAATCATATTTACGGGTTGTCGATAACCGGGTTAAGGTTTTTCACGGTTTACGGGCCGTGGGGCCGGCCTGACATGGCATATTTTTCGTTTACGAAGAATATTTTACAGGGTAAACCGATAACAGTGTACCGAGGGAAAGGTGGGGTTGACTTGGCGCGGGATTTTACATATATTGATGATGTTGTGAAAGGGTGTGTCGCGTCGTTGGATACCGCGGGGAAAAGTACCGGGTCGGGTGGGAAGAAACGTGGGTCTGCCCCGTATAGGATTTTTAATTTAGGGAATACTTCACCGGTGACTGTGCCAGCGTTGGTTGGGATATTGGAGAAGAATTTGAAGATGAAGGCGAAGAAGAATGTGGTGGATATGCCTGGAAATGGTGACGTTCCGTTTACACACGCGAATATAAGTTTGGCTCGACGAGAACTTGGGTATAAGCCGACGACGGATTTGGCGACAGGGTTGAAGAAGTTTGTTAAGTGGTATCTTTGGTATTATGGTCATAATCAAGTGAAAACTAAATCTGTACATTCATAGTTGTGTTTTGTGTTTTAGTTTTAGGATTTTTTTTATTTATTTTATGAAAAAACTCTAAGAAGTAAACGATCTCATGAGCATGATTCTTTGCTTGAAATGAGAATGACTTTTTTTAATTTACCTTTGTAAGCTGTGAACACAAGTTCCGTTTGATTAATATTATACATTTAATTTATTTGTGTTTATATTTACTTTCTTTTTATATAGATGATGATCATTTAGGTTGTCTAAATGTATTCAATCGTAAATCATTAATTTTATTCTTTTTCAGCGAGGTATAATGATTAAGTGAAGGTCAAATCTACACATTCATATTTTTGATTTGTTTCTTATTTTTAGAATTTTATTTTGAATGAGAAAAGAAGGAAAAGATCTCATTAGCATATTCTTTGCTTAAGTTCAGGATGATTAAAAAAAAATTATTCTTATCTTCTTTTTTAATTTATATTTATTTTGACATTTGTAAGTTTAGATAAAAGTCTCTTAATTTTTATACTTCTAATTTAAATGTGTATACATCCATGATTTAGGTTACCTTACATTTAGTGTTCTTTCATTCTTTTTCATCCAGGTTTAACGTTTACATGCACATAATTGTATATTCAAAAAGAAAAAAATCTCAACATAGTTATAGTTTAACGGACAGTTTGATTTACAAAACCGGTTTTAAGTTTAAATAAGACTACACTGTTAAATAGCTAACGCCAACCTTATGAATTTCGAACTAGCCAGTTTGACCGGCCTGGCTCGTCTAGTGGCTCAGTCATTATATATTCAAAGAATCAAAGAAGTATATTATCACATTTATATTATTTTTATTTTACATAACAATTTAAAGCTTTAGGAAATGTAAAGTGAAATTTTTCCTGAATTTATTTGAACATTTCTAGAGAACGCGTCTTCTATGGATGTTGATTAACTCCATGTGACTTCTATGAGTGCTAACTGTCAAGTGTCAATAACTAAACAACATATACTTTTTTAATAAGAAGCTCAAAAAGTCTAAAATTAGCGTAACAAGCGGCACCAAAAATTTAAATACTTTTAACTAATGTAGCACTCTTAAAGACATAAAAAAAACATAAATGTCGGCTACAGGTTGTACTTTTGAATAAACCGGCCAAGTGCTGGACGCGCAAACACAACCGGTGTTAGTATATTTGTAACCTCACAATGATATGTGTGTAACCTGATGGTGGTATGCATGTAACATGGCATCGGATGGGTAACCGGTGCCAGTAAGCACGCCACACAACGCCTACACACGAGCATTCTGGTATGTATAAATAATGTCATATGCGTAACTGATGCTTGAGTAATTGGTGGCGACAATCAATAAACAAAGATGAAATGTACATTAATTTCATATAAACTACTTTTTAACCCAATCTGTTTTGACGAACCTATTCTGACCCAAAAATGTTTTAACCCGAAATCCGTTTTGTCATGGCCCCTTTCAATCTAAACCCATCACGACAAGAACTAAATTAACCATTTTTTTTATTTACCAGTTACAATCCTAACCCATCCCAACACCATTAGCCGAACTCGCCCGACCCGTTGCCAGTATTAACCAGTAATCACGTAACATGTTAGTTTTTTTTTAAATTAATAAACTATAGCAATATCATACTCAAATTAAAGAGAATAAAATGCTCGTTTTTATGATGTAATTTTTAGAAAAAAATATTAACGTGTGAAAAAGTTATGGTCATTAAAAAGTCATGGGGGTAGTTGGTTTATAATGAGGGGGAAATGTGTAACTATTTAATAAATTAACTAAACTTGATTAAAGTTGAAGGACCAGTTTTGTGAATTATTCTTGAATGAGCAAAGTCTATATTACCCTTACATTCTTAAAATTCTATGCATTGTTAATTGTAGAATATGCAACAAAAATGGTACCTCTTAAAATTTAAGAGGTCCATCACTTCTATATTATATATAGTATAAATAGTTGGTTTATAATGAGGGGGAAATGTATAACTATTTAATAAATTAACTAAACTTGATTAAAGTTGAAAGACCAGTTTTGTAAATTATTCTTGAATGAGCAGAGTCTATATTACCCCTACATTCTTAAAATTATATGCATTGTTAATTGTGGAATATGCAACAAAAATGGTACCTCTTAAAATTTAAGAGGTCCCTCACTTCTATATTATATACTAGTTTGAGGCCCGTGTATTACAGGGTAATTGATGAAAATTTTGTACTTTAACCATTAAGTGAAATATAGTTAACAAAATTATCATATATTTTATACAGTTACAATTTACATTAAAATTACAGAAATTACATAACTTAGATTACACAAATCTACCTATACTATTAAAACAACATATTTTTGGATACATTGATCTATTATCAATAGATCGTTCATGTACCTTATCTACCATTCGAAGATCATGTATGCACAAAGTATTGTTGTTATGTAACTATACCTGAAAGTCATAGTAAACAAATCATGATATTTTGATGCATTGGTATGAAGTTTTAAATGCTTGTAAGAAATAAGTTTTTTTATTGGTTAGAAACCATAAGTTCATGTACCTTATCTACAATTTGAAGATCATGTATGTGCAGAGTGTTGTTGGGATCTGTATTGAAGTAATCTTCATGGAAATTGTGTAGTTGCAAAAATGATGAACATCTATATATTGATGTACCTTGTGCTACTAAATCTCTTAAACAATATAAAAAATAAAATGAATATCATCATGTTTACATAGATGCATAATGCAAAGTGGAAATTAAAAATTTACCAAAAGAAGTTAGTTATTATTGAAACAAAAATATGAAAGCTCGACACATCAAGAACTAATAAATTGGTAAATATGAGTGGCTCGTGCCGGGTTGGTCTGTGAGTGAATGATGAATATAGTTTCATAAATAAATTATCGTCAAACGCGAATTTTTCGATCCAAACATGAGTTGACAGTTGACCCAATCGAGAAGTTCAAAGCAATTGCACGTTTGATAACAGAAATCATAATTCTGAGGTTTAACTACTTGAGTATCATAATAATAAAAGTTAAGTATATTTAACCCAAACATTCATTTAAATAATAAAAATAACAAAAATGCCATTATGCTTAACTGAAAAATCTAACAGAGTTATTCAAGTGGTTATTGATCAGGCTGGGTACTAAAGTAGTTAAACCATAGGGAAAAATAGTAAATCTAGCTCTTAAAAAATAAGAAAATGTTGTGGTTAGGTTACCCAACAGAATGAATATCGAGAATGGATACTCCACGAAGATGATCAGCATCAGATAGTGAATTGCCATTGCTGTGAATCCACAAATGGATAGTCCACTCACCAACATCCTAAGTCCTGATTATAGTTATAATTTAAATAACTTTATTATTAACAAACATGATATCATAATGACAAAAAGCATCAGAACGGACACTATATACATATTAATCAAAAAGATATGTGAAGATAATATATTAATTAAAAACATATTTGATAACAATCAACATCAACCAAACATTTAGATAACACCACCAAATCAAATTCAAATGTCCTTTTTCTCTTCTTTAATCCCACCCCATGATTCACGGTAGGCACCGACAGTTATAAAGTCGGGTTGTGTAAATTTACCTAACAGTAAGAGACAATGGAACAATCTGAAGCAACGGTGGAGATGAACGATAGCAGCGGTGGAGATGAACAGTCCCGTAGGTTTAATCAGATAAGGGAGAAGGCAGCGAAGTAATGGCGGATTGTCAACGAAAGGGTCACGATGCCTGATTGAGGGTCTGCAGCGTAGGGTTTTTTTTATTTGGAAGAGGAAACAAATTGATTGAAAAATATACGGATCCGGATAATATTAGTTGGGAGGGTTGATCTGAATTAATACCATTTTAGTGAATATGGGCTAAATTAGTAAATATGGGTTAAAAAAGTAAGAAGTGATGAAAGGATGACAAATGACAAAATATAGTAGCTTTTTATTAGAGTAGTAAGATAGTATAGATAAAAAATACTTATTTGTGAAAATAATATAGATGCAGAGAACTAATTTATGCATTTCATTTCTACAAAACACTAATGTCACGTGCATAAACATTAAGTATTTAAGTGTAAAATTAAGTGGATCATACATATATTTTTGTTGAAGTTTCACCTATCATTTTTAGGTTTAGAAATAATGACGGTGGATCTTAGTGTTTACTCGACCATCGTATTATTCGTCTATTATATATGATTTACATGCTATTTTCGTGTGTTTTGTTTTAATCAATTCTGAATATTATTTAGGTTTGTATGATTTTCTATATTCGTTTGTGTTACGGGCTTTTTGTTCCGAGTGATTTTTTGATTCATGGAATTTCACAAAGAAAGAGTTTAAACAATTTGTTATTGATTATAATATTAATTTTAATAATGAACATGTGCCTAAATTGGGAAATTGTTATAATATTAGCCTTAATTACAACAAGATTATTGAAGTGATAAAGAGACAAAAGGATAGAAAAAGTGAGAATGTAATATATTTTGGGATGCCAGTACTCGTTATACATACACTCTATTTATAATGTTAGAATACTATTTAGGAACACTATTTAGGGAGACAAGTGCATATAATTGGTTTGAAAATTTCATCCATTATTTGCAAGTGTCTTACAGACACTTTTATAACACTCCCCCTTGGATGACACATTTTCAAACTTCGGGGTCTTGAAGTACTGCCTCATTAAAAACCTTGCTAAAGAAAAACCCAATGGGAAAAAACTTTAGCTAAGGGAAAAAGAGTGCAGCATATAACTCCCCCTCAAGTTGCAGGTCATTATATCGTTCGTACATGGCGCATGCCAATATCATGGACATGTTTTCTGAATGTTGTTGTGGGAAGTGCTTTTGTGAAAAGATCAGCTGAGTTGTTGCTGGGTTGGACATATCTCATCTCAACCTGATTGTCTTTAATAAGGTCTCGAGTATACTCAAAGTATCTTGGTGGTATATGCTTTGTTCTGTCACTTTTGATATACCCTTCCTTCATTTGCGAGACACAAGTTGCATTATCTTCATAGATAGGAGTTGGAATTCGATCTTTCTCTAGTCCATAAGAAATCAATATGTGTCGTGACATAGATCTTAACCATACACATTCTCTTGAAGCTTCATGCAATGCAATGACTTCAGCATGATTTGAAGATGTTGCAATGAGTGTTTGTTTCTGAGAACGCCATGAAATCGCAGTTCCTCCATTCTTAAATACGTATCCAGTTTGAGATTTTGCTTTATGGGGATTAGATAAATAACCTGCATCTGCATAACCAACTAACCCTTCTTTTGAATCGTTAGGATAAAATAAACCTAAATCAGCAGTTCCTTTTAAATACCGAAAAATATGTTTAATGCCATTCCAATGTCTTTTAGTAGGGGATGAACTGAATCTTGCCAATAAATTAACTGCAAAAGAAATGTCAGGTCTTGTACAGTTATTAAGATACATAAGTGTTCCAATTGCACTGAGGTATGGTACTTCGGGACCAAGAATCTCTTCATTATCTTCGCAAGGACGAAATGGATCATTGTCAACATTGAGTGATCTAACAACCATCGGTGTGCTTAAAGGTTTGCTTTGTCCATATTGAAACGTTTTAAGAGTTTCGCAGTATAAGTTGACTGATGCACAAGTATCCCATTATGCATATGCTCAATTTGTAAACCAAGACAATATTTGGTTTTTCCAAGATCTTTCATGTCGAATTCTTTCTTTAAAAGAGCAATTGCTTCATTAATTTCTTTTTGTGTCCCAATTAAATTTAGATCATCAACATACACAGCTATGATCACATATCCTGATGTTGTCTTCTTGATGAAGACACGTGGACAAATAAGATTATTTGTGTATCCTTTGCTTATCAAATAATCACTCAAACGATTGTACCACATCCTTCCAGATTGTTTCAGTCCATACAAGGATCTTTGTAATTTGATGGAATACATTTCCTTAGGCTTTGAGCTTATTGCTTCGGGGAGTTTAAATCCTTCGGGAATTTTCATATAGATGTCACTATCTAGTGATCCATACAAGTAAGCTGTGACAACATCCATAAGACGAATCTCTAACTTTTTAGAGACTGCTAAGCTGATTAAATATCTAAACGTAATAGCATCCATAACAGGAGAATATGTTTCTTCATAGTCAATTCCTGGCCTCTGAGAAAAACCTTGAGCTACAAGTCTTGCTTTATATCTTGTAACTTCATTTTTCTCATTTCGTTTTCTCACAAAAACCCACTTATATCCTACAGGTTTCATTGACTTTGGTGTAATGACAATAGGTCCAAAAACCTTTCGATTGTTTAGTGAGTTTAATTCAGCTTGCATAGCATCTTTCCATTTGTTCCAATCTTGTCGATTTTTACAATCATCTACAGATTTTGGTTCAGGGTCATCATTTTCTTCCATGATATCGCTTGCCACAGAATAAGAAAATATATCATCAATATTTTCCATTTCATCTCGATCCCACATTATATGTGATTTACCATAGTTTATTGACAATTCTTTATTGGAATCATTTATTTCTTCCTGAGGAAATGTTATATCATTTATTCTTTCCTGGGGGAAGGTTTTGTCAATCATTCCTTCCTTAGGGTCAGTATCCTTCTCAGAACCCTTTCTTTTTCGAGGATTTTTATCCTTTGAACCGACTGTCCTTCCACGTTTTAAACGTTTTTGAGATTCATGAGGTGCATTATTATGGTTTTGCTTTCTTGGAATCTCAACTCGAGCTGGAGCATTAGCAGCTGGTATATGAGATTTAGTGACCCTGTTTATATCAGTAAATGCATCAGGTAACTGATTTGCAATTTCTTGTAGATGTATTATTTTTTGAACCTCTGTCTCACTTTGTTTTGATCTTGGGTCTAGGTGTAACAATGATGGCACACACCATGATATATCTCTTTCTTACTTTTTCATTTCTCCCCCTAATGCCGGGAACATTGTCTCGTTAAAATGGCAATCAGCAAAACGTGATGTAAATACATCACCTGTTAAAGGTTCAAGGTATCTTATGATGGAAGACGTTTCATTTCCAACATATATTCCCAACCTTCTTTGGGGACCCATTTTTGTGTGTTGTGGCGGTGCAATAGGAACATACACAGCACACCCAAAAATTCTAAGATGAGAGATATTTGGCTCATTTCCAGAAACAAGTTGTGTGGGAGAGTATTTATGATTTGCACTTGGTCTCACACGAATTAATGATCCAGCATGCATAATTGCATGACCCCAAATAGAAACAGGGAGTTTTGTCCTCATTATTAATGGTCTAGCTATTAGCTGTAGGCGTTTGATCAACGACTCGGCTAAGCCATTTTGTGTGTGTACATGAGCAACAAGGTGTTCTACAACAATCCCCACAGACATGCAATAATCATCAAAAGCATGTGATGTAAATTCTCCCGCATTATCAAGCCTTACTCTTTTAATGGTATAATCCGGAAAATGTGCACGTAATTTGATAATTTGAGCAAGAAATTTTGCAAAAGCAACATTACGAGTCGATAATAAAGAGATATTAGACCATCTGCTGGATGCGTCTATTAAGACCATGAAGTATCTAAATGGCCCACATGGTGGATGAATTGGTCCACATATGTCACCTTGAATTCTTTCAAGAAACATTGGTGTTTCTTTATCGACTTTTAATGGCGAAGGCCTTGTAATTAATTTTCCAAGAGAACAAGATGTACATTGAGGCATTTTATCTATTTTGTGGATCTTTTGACCTTTCAGTGGATGCCCATGTGTATTTTCAATGATCCTTTTCATCATTGTGGATCCTGGATGGCCTAATATGTCATGCCATAAGTTTATGATACCAGAATCGCAACAATTTTCTTTGACTGCCATATGTGCTTGAGGCACATTTATATATGTATAATGCAAACCAGAATGGAGCATTGGCAATTTTTCCAATATTTGATCTTTGCTTATGATATGCAAATATTTTTCATTACTAACAGTCCTTGACTGAGTATCATATCCATTATGATATATGTTTCTGAAACTCAACAAATTTCTTGTTGATTTTGGGGAAAATAAAGCATTTTCTATTTTGAGCTTTGTACCATTTGGTAATGCTAAATTAGCTTTTCCCACTCCTTCTATCAAGTTTGTAGGACCTGATACTGTATTGATGATCCCTTTTGTTGGTTTCAGTTTATAAAAATATTTTTTAGATCTAAGTATAGTATGCGTGGCTCCACTATCCGCTATACATATATCTTCTTCATTTGTTTGATCTTGTGCTCCGGTGATTTTCATTTTAAATCTTTAAAAATAATAAGAAAAAAAATAATAAGTGTATAACGAAGACATATGATATTTTAATAAGAACTTTATTTAATTGAAACACAAGTAGTACATGAAAGAGGAACTAGATAATTAAAGATAATGAGAACACACTTAATAATTGCATCTAATTATAGTAGTCAAGCAACTTTGTTTCAAAGTTCCACCTCAAAGTCTTCAACGCTCAGCTCAGCATTGATATTATTAAAGTTATCAACATGGTTCACTTCTTTCTCTTTTCCTTTTAGGGAGGCTTGGTACAGTTCACACAGATGTGGAGCTGTGCGACAAGCCTTTGCCCAGTGATTTGTACTTCCACATCTAAAACATGAAGTGCCATTGTTTTCGGACCTACCAGCTTCATTCCATTTATTTTGGTGGTTGGAATTGGTATTGTGTGGGACATGATAATTATTGGCTCTCTGGTTACGACCACGGCCACGGCCATGACCACGACCGTAAGAATTATTGTTCCATTTGAATGAAAGCTTACGGTCATTAAAATGTCTTTTGTCAAAATGACCACGGCCACGTCCACGGCCTCGTCCTCGACTTTGTTCCTATTTATGACCAGAATTTTTATGAGAACTTTTGTGAGCAACATGTGCTTCTGGTATTGCTAATGAACCCGTGGGACGAGATTGATGATTTTTCATCAATAATTCATTATTTTTCTCTGCTACAAGGAGCAATGCATTTAGATCAGAGTATCTCCTAAAATTCTGCAAACGATAATGTGTTTGCAAGTTTATGTTTGATGCATGAAACGTGGAGAAAGTTTTCTCTAACTTTTCTTCCTCTTTTACGGGATACCCACAAAATTCTAGCTTTGAGCAAATTCGGTGTAAAGCAGAGGTGTAATCATTTACCCTCTTAAAATCTTGGAACCTAAAACTGTTCCATTCATCTCTAGAAGTAGGAAGTAAAACTTCCCTTAGATGACCGAATCTGCTTTTCAAATCTTCCCATATCATATATGGGTTATCATAATTAAAATAATCATGCTGTAGTAATTCATCAATATGTTTATGGATGAAAACATCAGCTCTTGCTTTATCCTGGTCAGAGCAATCATTGTATTCTTGGATTGTTTCTAACACATCCATAGATTTTAAATGTCTTTTGACATTTGCTGTCCAAGACATATAATTTTCTCCAGAAATGTTGAATGCAGGGAATTCGAGTTTTGCTATATTTGACATTTTGTTGCTTAACATAATAGAGCAAATAATAAGATAGATATTAGAATCCATATATATCAATCAACAATGAGATACAATACATTGGTAGAGCTATAAACATATAAAAGAAAAAGAAAATGCCAAAATCTTCAGATGGGAGATTAAAAATTAGAATGAGAAGTAGTATAAGCATTATAGTGACCAACAGCAAAACCGGGTGAATCATTTTGAAAACTTTATATTGGATAAATTTAATAAGAAGAATGTTTGTTGTAAATGAAATGGGGTTAATAATTGGTTATTTATAGTGAAAATTTATAACCGTTTTACAACGGCTATATTACCGTTTGTATGTGTGTGTGTATATATATAATATTAATTATTTTAAAGTAAGATAATAAATAAGATAATAAATACAGTTTATTTTATAAAATATATAATTATTATGCATAATAATAAGAATAAAATTGTTAGTGTAAATAAATCTAACTTTTAAATGATATATTAGTGTGCATATAAAAATTAGAATGGTTATCAAATTTTAATACGATGTTTATACACATTATTGTTATTACTTAGTATATGTATATGCATAGATATATTTTCAATGTACATAATTAAAGAAGTGTTTATGATGCTTATGTAGATACCTTTGTGTCTATTACCTTTCTTGATTAGGATATAAGCGGCTTGTGCTGATAACGTGTTATAATATTAGCCTTAATTACAACAAGATTATTGAAGTGATAAAGAGACAAAAGGATAGGAAAAGTGAGAATGTAATATATTTTGGGATGCCAGTACTCGTTATACATACACTCTATTTATAATGTTATAATACTATTTAGGAACACTATTTAGGAAGACAAGTGCATATAATTGGTTTGAAAATTTCATCCATTATTTGCAAGTGTCTTACCGACACTTTTATAACAGAAATATATATTTTTTGAATGGCATATATCTTTTATTGGGAAATATTTAGTTTTTGAAAGACAAATATCTTTTATTGGAAAATATATAACCTATTTCCGAACTATATAATATCTCGTGTAATTGTTCATGAAAGTGGTTATGCTTTGTTTTGAATTCTCAAATAATCAAGAAGGGCCTATTTAGTATTTATGCAGTTATGATTAAAAAAACTTGATTACGGGCAAAAATCAAGTAGCGTGGTTAAGATAGCATGGTATGCGACAACTAGGTATTGGAGAAACCTATCGTGTGCAATTACAAGTGATGATGTGGGAGGATGAGCGGAATTAAGATGATACTAGATTACAAACGAACATGAATAAGACATGTTGATCCCATTTTGTCTTTGGGTTCTTCGTCGTTGGCAATTTATGGTGTAGGTAATTTGAAGATCGAGGGGGGCACATATCGAGGTAATTTGGTAGTTTTGTCTTTTGCATCTCTAGTTCATATGAGAAGGAGTTGTCGCCGATGGAAATCATCTGGCTATCAAGAAAGAGCTTTGTAGACGAGAAGCCGTTTGTGGGTTAGGGGCTTATGGCTAAAAAGTCATTTATATTAAACTAATGATTTTTTAATGTCGGATAGTAAAAATGATCAAATAGTGAAGATTGAGTAACGAGCATGAATGATAATTGGAAGTTAAACACATAATTTAAAAAATATACCAAATTAATAATCCGCGTAATTTACTCACAATCTTGAAAGTTAAATATATAGTATCTCACACTTGCTTTTATGTGTTATTTACGTATTTAACAGATAGTACCAATGTATTCAACATTTTTAATACAAATCCTAGTAAAAGAGAAAAACCTAGGATTCACCACTAATTATCCTAGAGATATACTTTTTTTATAAACAAACACCAACACGAATTCACTACTTATTCAAAACAAACGTACAATTTCAAAGAATGACAAATCAAACTTATCATATTGAGTGGGTTGATCAGGCAAACCTTATCATGTGCATTAAAGTTTAGAAGTGATACAGATGATTTATGAATGTACAGGTTTGGATTTCTTATGAGAACTTAAATGAGTTATAAAAACTTAAGAACTAATTACATGGATTAGATTTTTTCCATATCATCAAATTTTCAAAAAAGTAAAAGGGTATTTTTTATGTTTAGTTTTTTTGAATCAATTTAATAAAAAAAAACAAAAAATACAAACAATCTTAAAAAGGTGATTTTCTTGGTTCTTAACCTATATGGCTATATATATATGAAGAAAATTAAAGATATACGTGTTTAATTTTTTTCTATTAACAACCATTTATCAAAATGTTTGGAAATAATATTTTTCATTGAAAGATTTAACATATCTGGGTTTGAGAAATAAAATACTGAGAAAATTTTGAGAATTAAAAAAGAAATAGTTTAAGAATAAAAAAAAAGATTTCTAAGATTGGAATAATGGTCAACACTCTTAAGAAACTTTTATGTAATTTATGTACGTGTGTGTAATGTGCGTAACTTGTATAATTATTTAATTTGAGTAATTTATGTATTTTGGGTTGTGTAATTTATGTACCTTGCGCAATATATGCAACTAGTAATTTATGCAATTTTGTGTATGGTTGGGTAAATAATGTAATTTTGGGTAATTTATGTAATTGATGTATGTAATTTGAGTAATTTGTGTCACTTGTGTATAGTAATTTAGATAATTTATGTATTTTATGTAGTTTGAGTAAGTTTTGTGTTTGTGTAAAAATCAGTTTAAATATAAAAATCATTATTTTCTTAAATATCTTATTTGTGTTTATAGTTAATTAAATTGAAAAAAAAGGAAAGAATAGAAATATCATATGTTTTGATAATTTGTTTATTTGTATGTATTTTCACCTAAATATCATTTTGTATTATAATAATATAGATTCTTTCTCCTTAATCAGTTTTCTATACTTAATTAATCACAACTATATGTTATAAAATAATTAATAAATTGCGTTGTTCACATTGGTTCTTAAAGTTATTACAACTCAACTAGTTTTCAAATTATTCCTTCTATGTACATATATATACATAACTTAAGATTCCACTAGTGAAGAAAATAGTAAAGGTTAAACAACCATCTTACTAGTTTAATCATTTATGAATACAATGAAGGGCTAATGAGCTTTAGCTCAATTGATATTGGAGTAGAAATGAAGTTTTGGGATGGAGATCGCAAGTTTTCAAGTTAGACTCCAATGTTAACTTGGATTTTTTACTGCGGAGTGCCTTTAGGCATGGGTGTTAGAAAAATTCGAATCTGAATCCGTATTCGAATATCTGAATCCTAATTATTCGAAAATTCGAATTCGGATTCGGATAATGATTTTGAAAATTTTCTGATAGTTTGAATATGAACTATCTGAAATACTTTTTTAACTGTTAAATAATAAATACTATTTATAACTTTCGGATGATTTTTTAGATACTTGGGATTATTTTCAGATATTTCGAATAATTATAGGATATTTTGAATAATTTCCGAATAAGTATGTTGTTATTATTTTCGAATTAGATAACGATCGGTACCTCTACCGAAAACTCTCCTCCTTATATCCGAATCCGAAATTTCAGATAGTAAAATTCAGTTCGAATATCCAAAACTCCATATATCGGATTTTAAACATCAAACCTTTATTTTTTTGTTTGACGTAGAGCCTAGCTTAGGCTATAGCATGTGAAGGTGAAGCTGTACTTTTCCTTAAATAAAAAAGACAAAATATCACCCCCAAACTTCTATAATAATAATATCTCATAATATCTTCCTCTTACAAACCCACCACCGTCCTCCGCCGTGGTTCTTCCGACGACCAACCACGATCACCGGACCACCACCGATCCTATCTCAACCATCCATCCACCGATCAATTTCGTTCACCGTGAAAGGTACATCACTCTCTATACCTCCACATCAAACTCACACTTTACGTTATTCCGATTGCCTTGAAAACCTTTAATCGACGCATTAATTTGATCGTTTTGTTAGTTATAATTTTGAAACCCTAGGTTCCGAAATTGAAATTGAAATTGAAACCCTAGGTGTTTGACTATTTGTAACGTAAATTGAGTTTTCAGTTATTGTGTTTAATTCTTTACCTAACTCAATTTTGTTGTTTAGCTAGGGTCTGTGTTTTGAGTTTGGGAATTAATGTTTAGAATCCGGTTTTACGTGATAGCGTGTAGTGAAAAGTTTTGGTTGATAGGTCAGTAGTTTGTTGCTGTTACCGTGTTGTTTTGGAATGGATTTACGTTGCGGACCGTATGTTATTTAGGATTTTGTTATGATATGAAATGGATTCATGGTGCATTTTGTTCTGTTAGTATTTTGGGTTCGTAAAATTGCACCAGCTCGAGATGATGAAGTTTATACCTAATAATAATGATAATTATAATATTATTTTAGTTATTAGTTCAGTTATTTCTGTTAAGGTAAATAAAATATTTATTAAGATCGTTTCGTTTAGCTCTGTATCATGTACGTCGAACTCATAGTTTTTGCTATTTTGATTTCTGTAAAGTTTCGCTCGCGTTGTTAATTTGATTGTTTTGCTAGTTTTGGTTTTGGAATCCTAGGTTTTGAAATCGAAATTGAAACCCTAGGGGTTTGTAACGTAAACTGAATTGTGAATTATTGTGTTTACCTAAGTCAATTTTGCTGTTTAGTTAGGGTTTGTGTTTTGGTTGTGAGGATTGATGTTTAAAATTTGGTTTACGTGATTACGTGTAGTGGAATTTTTTGTTCTTGGTTTGGGAATTTTGGTTCAGGACTGCATTATATGTAAATTGTTGTTCGTGTTTTGTTTTGGAATAGATTTATGTTCTGGACCGTGTATTATTGGGGGATTTTGTTGTGATATGAAGTGGATTCTTGGTAAATAGGATATATTTTAAGATCGTTTCGTTTAGCTCTGCATAATGTACGTAGAACTCATAGTTTACGCTATTTTGATTTTCGTGTTGTTTTAATCGCTGCATTAGTTTGATCGTTCTGCTAGTTTCGGTTTTAGAACCCTAGGTATTTGCAACGTAAACTGAATTGTGAATTTTGGTGTTTACTTAAGTCAATTTTGTTGTTTAGTTAGGGTTTTTGTTTTGGTTGTGAGAACTAATGTTTAAAATTTGGTTTTACGTGATAACATCTAGTGGCATTTTGTGTTGGTGGTTTGGGGATTTTAGTTCAGTGCTGCATTATATGCAAATTGTGGGTTAGTTACTGTTACTGTGTTGTTTTGGAATGGATTTACGTTCCGGACCGTGTTTTATTTGGGATTTTGTTATAATATGAAATAGATTCTAGGTGCATTGTGTTCTATCAGCTTGAGATGAAGTTTATACCTATTATTAATAACAATATTCTTTCAGCTATTAATTGAATTGTTTCTGCTAAGGTAAATAAGATATCTTATTGAGATCGTTTTTCTAGTTTTGGTGTTTTGAAATTGAAACTCTACTTATCTGCGGCATAAAATGAATTGTCCATTATTCTCGTTACCTAACTGAATTATATTATTTAGTTAGGGTTTGTGTGTTTTGGTTGTGATAAATAATGTTTAAAATTGGGTTTACATGAGAAAATGCGGTGAATGAAGTTTTTCGTTGATAAATATAAATTCTAATTTTAGTACCGTATTATATGCAACCTGTTAGTTTGTTGTTATTACTCTGCTGTTTTGGAATGCATTTACATTTTGGACTATATGTTATCGGGGATTTAGTTGCATTATGTTCTATCATTCTTTTCGTTTCATAAAATTGTGCCAGCTTGAGATGAAGTTCACACCTAATAATAATAATCATAGTTTTATCTTGCTTTAAATTCAATTGTTTTTGTTAAGGTAAAAAAGATAATTTATTAAGATGGTTTGTATATATATAGACCGAGAACCAAGAACCCTAACCCTAACGGATTTAATTAATGGGCCTTACCCTAATATACTATATACTGTATGCTCTAATGGTTGCATTTGAAAGGATAATTGATAGTGGTAGGTTGCTTTGACGAACTTTTTGTTTGCGATATTGGGTTACTGAAAGATTATATAAACGCTTTAGTAGTTTATCGTTTATTTTTGTATGCAATCTTTTTTTGTAAGTACTGTGGATACGTTGCATCGAAGCTCCTTCATTTTAGTTTCTATATTTACATATTTAACGGTGTGTTTGCTGTATATTTACGGAAAAAACAATTTGCTATAATGGAAATAACATTTTAAGGGAAAGAATTCAATAATGTGCCGGCGTGTTATAATTAATTGTGCCGCCTAACTTTAGGCGAATGGTTGACTTTTCATTGCACATGTTATTAAATTTTCTAGCAATTGTAACTGCAAGTATGGATCAACTTCCAACTTTTTTGAATGGTGTCTAAAAAATACTTGTTTTTTCACTATGTTTAAGCTCCATACTTGGTCTAATGTCATGTTCTAGTGATCATTATTTCTTAGAGCAAAAGATTTCACTTTCTCCATATTTCTTAAAAGAAAACTAAAAATAACGTGTTATTAACTAACATTTTTCAATTTTAAAGAAATTAGTATTATTCATAATCATATTTAATGTATTAACTCATCAAACAGATAAATGTCTTCAAGAAGATATGGATCACCTCCACAAGGAAGCCGGTCAGCCCAAGCTCCTGGGATGATGCGCCACGGTCTATACCTCGAGCGTGTTGACACCACCCCGGTGACTCAGCCATCTGAACTAGAACGGTTAGCTAGTGACAACCAAAGACTAGCCGCTACTCATGTAGCCTTACGCCAAGAATTAGTGGCCACGACACAAGATATTCAAAAACTCAAGGCCCACATTGGAACCATTCAAGCCGAAAGTGATGCTCAGATTCGGTCATTACTGGATAAGATTGCAAAAATGGAGGTTGATATTCAAGCGGGTGATACTGTGAAGAAAGAAGTTCAGAAGGCCCATGCTGAGGCCCGGGCTTTGGTGGTGACTAGGCAGGATTTGATTGCTCAAATTGAGAAGTCGAGTCAAGAGTTGAAGAAGATACATGCTGAGGTGGAAGCGTTACCCGAATTGAAAGTGGAACTTGATGGTTTGAAGCAAGAACACCAGAAGTTACGGTTAGTAGATGTTATTTGGGTTCTGGTTATTTTTGTATTTGTAGGTTGAAGTTTGACCCATTTATTAATGATTTAAAGTGGGGTGTAAACGAGCCGAGCCCGAGCTTGTCTAGGTTTGAGCTCGGAGCATTTAACTTCGAGAACTCAAGCTCATTTAACTTTTAGGAGCTCGAGCTTGGCTCGTTTATTATTTATTAAGTAATTTATACGTTTACGTTTTTAACACGTTTTAGTTATATAATTTATATATAACGTAATATATATTAATTAGTTATTATCATTATTATTATTATTGTTGTTGTTATTATTATTTTGATATATAATAATAATTATCATAAAAAGGTATATATTGGGATTACTTTATAGAATAGTAACCAAGTTTTGAAATTGTTCCAATCAGGTCACTCATAAAATATTTTGTTCCAATCGTAGTTATTAAAAGCCCTCGCATCTTGCGCCTAGGCCCATTTTCCAGGCTAGGCCCAATATCCGCGCTTCTAGTTCCTAGGCCTTTGCTTCTTGAAGGTGACAACACCTCTACTGGCATTGATGACGGATCAAGAACAATAGTCATTTGAACATTTACTATTTATTACTTTTTGACCTTTTGGTTTTTATGTTTTGAACATTTTGGTACTTTACTTTGAACAATTTGTTATTCAAGTTTTGAAATTACATTTGAATCTTGACTCTTTTAGAGCTTTTGGTACTACTAGCCTTTGTTTATTATATATAAAGAATAGTATTATTTTTCTAATACATAATATATTTATATTTTTTTTATTTAAGTGCGCTTTTTTTGTCTTAGGCCCTCACTTATTTTGCGCCTCGCACCTAGGCCCCAGGCGAGGCCTATGCGTCTTAAGTGCGCCTAGCGCCTTTGATAACTATGGCTCCAATTAGGTCTCTAAAGTTTCATTTGTGCTCTAATCCTAATTTGGCATAAAATTTTGTCACAAAGGAAACTTGGTTACTATTCTATAGAGTAATTCCTAATATATATTTAATAAAAATGATATAAATAGTAGGCTCGTTTAAGCTCACGACTAAGCTCCAGCCCAGGCATGTTTACTAAACACGCTTATTTTTAGGCTCGAGCCTGGGCTTGTTTAACCTCGGTTTAATTCAAGTTTTAGCGAGCCGATCTCGAGTAGCTCATGAGTCGCTCGGTTCATTCACACCTCTAAATGGAACAACTCTGGTTTTGTTTTATCTCTGACGTGTAGAACAAGTAAAATTTAAAGAAAGTTTGCATAAGACCTTAAGATTTTTTATTAAAGAACTCAGTTCAGTATTTGGAAATAACATAAAATTTTTAATTATTTTTTACACGGTAATTATGTATAAAAAAAACAATGTTTTCAACACAAAGTACTCATTTAATCATTTTGACTCTTGACTTTACCAACTGGACCTGCTCATTTTGCTACTTTTTTATAATTTAATGGCGGGCCTGAACTTCAAATCTTTTTTTCTTGGCGTGTGTTCGTGCAGTTTGATTTTTGAGCATGAGAAAAAGTTAAACATGGAGAAAGCGGCACAGTTGGAAAGTACGGATAAAGATCTTTTGGGGATGGCAAGAGAAATTGAGAGGATACGAGCTGACATGTTTAACACCGAGAAGCGCGCAAATGGTAAAAATGCACTCTCTGTTAGTATAAATAAGTATTATCCAATTTGACTCGCTCATAAGTAAATGTTTGTTTCGTATGCAGCACCAAACATGTATGGTGGGCCTCATATGAACCAAGAATGGTACCCACCACCTCCTAACGGAGGCGGTTATGCTGACGGGTATGGAAGTTATCATCATGCTCCCTATGGTGGTGGTGATCCTCGACTAGCTGGTGGTCCAGGTGGCCGTCCTCAATGGGGACCGTCACCACCACCACCACCACATATGCCCCCCTATGGTGTAGGCCACCCTGGACCGCAGTGGAGAGGACCACCACCATATAACTCTAGGACATGAACATGCTACAAGAGTAGTCTAGGGTTTTTCTTTATGGTTCAAATATATGTGCTTGTTTATGAAATGTAATGCCTTGATGATGGCACCCCATCCCCATCAACTAAATGTTGTAGAAGGTTTAGATTTTACAAACTTGGGGAATTAGTTTCTTTTTTTGGCATTATTATCTTTTTATGACTGTTAAATTGTTGATAAGAATCAAGTTATTATCATCATAGTTATTGAGAAATTTTAATTTAGAATTCAAAGCCTCTTTGTTTTTGAGCTTAATTGCATGTTTTCATTAAAGAAAGAACTACAGTTTACGACGGATTAAAATCGATAACAAAAATCCTTATTTTGAGACTATGGATTATGTCTTTTGATATGATCCCTATGAAACTTGTTTCGTTGCTTGCTTTAGACCATAGTGGCAGGAAAATGATCGTAGCATGATAAATCTCTGGATAAGAAATGGCTTGTTAAATATTAGTTTGTGTGGACATTAAGTTATAGAACATGATATTCTAGACAATTTATGTGTAACGATGCAGTAGTACTGGAGTTGTTAGTTGGCAAGAGTAGTCACAGAAACATAAGTCGAGGGCGTTTTGCGACACCTAGATAAACCTTGTTCTTAGTCGAGTTTTCCCTAATCATTCTCAAATACATGTTGGATTGGTGGAAGCCCCCATCGATTGGCTATACCTTGCTTAGGTGAAAGACGAAGATAAATTAATGTTTAGATTAAGAAATCAGATATACATAATGCAAACCAAGTGATAAACAAGATAAATATATGCCCTTCGCATCAAGTGACAAGAGTTAAATTAAAGATGAAGTTCATATCATGATATGACAGGAAAGAACGAAAAGATGTATGGACATCAAGAAGATAAAGATGCTATGAATAAATGATAGGCAAGACTTTAGGAATCAATTAATGATGAAAAATGTCACTTTCAATTTGGTGATATGAATCACTAAAAAGGATGTCTCTAATTTTAGAGAGATTTGTGACATGTTTTTCAAGTGTTTTGTGTGCTAACTAAACTAGTATGACTCGTTTCGATCCGAACCTATTTTGGCCAATACTGGTTTAATTTTGTTATAACAATAGAAATAGAATATAAACACTACAAATCATGATATTTTATGACCAGGCAAAAAAAAATTTAAAACTGTATCAAGTCTTTTACTTGAAAAGAAAAGTTAAAGCAGATGATCTTGGTTGGGAGATGTTTTTCAATACATAGG